>NC_092814.1:80279340-80576840 GCF_023375885.2 Dermacentor andersoni
TATGTCATGCTGATAACGCGCATGCCGTTCGTTGCTCGAAAGTACCGGTCTCGCCACGTTAAAGAAAGCAGATGTGGACAAGACAGATCACGATTATCGTTCGGTGGCAAACGGGTGTAATTTTGCTTAAGAGTGTAGTCTGTGGTCATCCCGCGACCGGTTCCAATCCAGTTTCAGAGAGCGCGCCGGGTCCCGGGCCGGTTCCAGATCTACTTCAGCCGCAACAGGATAATCGTCGCCTGCCTTGCTTGCGTTTCCTTTCTTTAAAACGCCACGCCCGCTACTTTCCTGTCGGGAATGCTATGTCATGCTGATAACGCGCATGCCGTTCGTTACTGGAAATTACCGGGCTCGCCACGTTAAAGAAAGCAGATGAGGACAAGAGAGATCACGATTATCGTTCTGTGGCAAACGGGTGTAATTTTGCTTAAGAGTGTACTCTGTGGTCATCCCGCGGCCGGTTCCAATCTAGTTTCAGAGTGCGCCGGGCCCCGGCCCGTTCCAGATCTACCTCAGCCGCAACAGGATAACCATCGTCTGCCTTGCTTGCGTTTCCTTTCTTTAAAACGCCGGGCCCGCTACTTTCCTGTCGGGAATGCTATGTCATGCTGATAACGCGCATGCCGTTCGTTGCTTGAAAGTACCGGTCTCGCCACGTTAAAGAAAGCAGATGAGGACAAGACAGATGACCATTGTCGTTGTGTGGCAAAAGGGTGTAATTTTGCTTAAGAGTGCATGTAGTCTGTGGTCATCCCACGGCCAGTTCCAATCCAGTTTTTGAGAGCGCGCCGGGTCCCGGGCCGGTTCCAGATCTACCTCAGCCGCAA
This sequence comes from Dermacentor andersoni, assembly GCF_023375885.2. Taxonomy (NCBI): domain Eukaryota; kingdom Metazoa; phylum Arthropoda; class Arachnida; order Ixodida; family Ixodidae; genus Dermacentor; species Dermacentor andersoni. The sequence goes on from NC_092814.1 coordinate 80,280,168, forward strand.
CAGGAGTCGGTCCTCTTCTTTTCCACCCCTCACTGGCCAGAGAAACCAGCCTACCGAACAACAACAGGTGAGCTGGAAAGCACGATCGCCTTCGCTCGCTAGGGAAAACACTAAGCTCAGGGAACAACTCCATTAACAAAACCTCCAGATCGCGGAGCTCGAACAACCGCTTCAAATCATTCTCCAAAAGCTTCCCCAACAACAGTATAGCTCCCCTGCTTACCCCACTCAAACAGCTAGCACACAAACAGGCTCCCCTACCCCCCCCCCCCCTTCCACCTCCTCCTCGCGCACGGCATCACCTGCGCCTAACCCTCCAGCCCCTACTAAGCGCAAGGCACAAGCAGAGGCTGGAAATCCTACCCCTATGGTCACCGCGCCGCTGATTGCCTTAACTGTAGCCATACAAACCATGCAGGCTAGCCTCACCTCAATGCAAAAAGACAACACAGCCTGGATCGCTAACATCGTCAACCGGTTGACAGCGCTCGAGCAGCGCCAGGGTGCACAAGAGGCCACCACGGCTCAAATGCACGCCCAGTTTAATGGGCTTCTACTCCCCAAAATGACAGGACCGTAACCAGCCGAACACCGTCCCCCCCCCCCCCCCCCCCCCCCCCCCCCAGCACAACGTGGCTGCACACCGTAACAAGATACATGTAAGGCAGTGGAATTGTAGGAGTTTCCGTGCGAAACGAAACTTACAACACCTGCAAACCCTTCCGAATCCATACACTCCCCCCATAATCGCCTTACAAGAAGCACAAAGTAAGACGAAACTTTGTAACTACACCACGCATGAACGGGAGGGAACGACACTCCCACGGATTGCCATACTCGTCCATTGTTACCTAATGGGTACGGACCATCCCTTGGAAGTGAACGATATACAAAGGCATCTTGCCGAGCTTATCCTGAGAACTCGAAAATGCGGCAGCCTATTCCTTCTCAATATATATGGCCCGCCCAAAGGCCCCGCAGTCCCTCTACTAGCAGCCCTTCGAAAGGCCCTTTCCATTAGCGGCTATCACCCCCTTATAGTGGTCGGTGACTTCAACGCCAACCACACGAGTTGGGGCTACAAGAAGAATTGCAGAAGAACAGCACTTTGGACATTCATCCAATATGACGGCCTGTCCCTCATCAATAATATAGATCACCCAACTAGAATAGGCAACAGTGCAAAACTTAAAACCACTCCCACAGCACACAGTCGCTGGACCAACACATACAACTCTTTCGGGAGCGACCATTATATCATAGACACAAAAATTTAGCTCAATTCACTGACTCGATCTACTCGGCGTTCCACAGAAATTGTAAACTGGTATAAAATTCTGACAGATTCGCAATTCAGCTCCCGACACCATTGACGATCTTGACACGTGGACTCAAAGCATCTCGCAGGACGTGTACATTAGTCCCACAACAATAATCATGTGCCTCGCTTGTGTTTCCTTTCTTGAAAACTCGGCGCTCGCTACTTTCCTGTCGAGAATGCTCCGTCACACTGATAACACGCATGCGGTTTGTAACTGGGAAGTACTGGGCTCGCAGATTTAAAGGAAACGCGGGCAAGACGGATGACGATTATCGTTGTGGGACAAGATAAGCCCCAAAGGGTGTAAATTTTTCTAAGAGTGTAGAGTGTGGGCAAAGTCACAACATTTGGGGTGTATCTCTGCCACACAACGATAATGGTCGTCTGCCTTGCTTGCGTTTCCTTTCTTTAAAACGCCGCGCCCGCTACTTTCCTGTCGGGAATGCTATGTCATGCTGATAACGCGCATGCCGTTCGTTACTGGAAATTACCGGGCTCGCCACGTTAAAGAAAGCAGATGAGGACAAGAGAGATCACGATTATCGTTCTGTGGCAAACGGGTGTAATTTTGCTTAAGAGTGTAGTCTGTGGTCATCCCGCGGCCGGTTCCAATCCAGTTTCAGAGAGCGCGCCGGGCCCCGGCCCGTTCCAGATCTACCTCAGCCGCAACAGGATAACCATCGTCTGCCTTGCTTGCGTTTCCTTTCTTTAAAACGCCGGGCCCGCTACTTTCCTGTCGGGAATGCTATGTCATGCTGATAACGCGCATGCCGTTCGTTGCTTGAAAGTACCGGTCTCGCCACGTTAAAGAAAGCAGATGAGGACAAGACAGATGACCATTGTCGTTGTGTGGCAAAAGGGTGTAATTTTGCTTAAGAGTGCATGTAGTCTGTGGTCATCCCACGGCCAGTTCCAATCCAGTTTTTGAGAGCGCGCCGGGTCCCGGGCCGGTTCCAGATCTACCTCAGCCGCAACAGGAGTCGGTCCTCTTCTTTTCCACCCCTCACTGGCCAGAGAAACCAGCCTACCGAACAACAACAGGTGAGCTGGAAAGCACGATCGCCTTCGCTCGCTAGGGAAAACACTAAGCTCAGGGAACAACTCCATTAACAAAACCTCCAGATCGCGGAGCTCGAACAACCGCTTCAAATCATTCTCCAAAAGCTTCCCCAACAACAGTATAGCTCCCCTGCTTACCCCACTCAAACAGCTAGCACACAAACAGGCTCCCCTACCCCCCCCCCCCCCTTCCACCTCCTCCTCGCGCACGGCATCACCTGCGCCTAACCCTCCAGCCCCTACTAAGCGCAAGGCACAAGCAGAGGCTGGAAATCCTACCCCTATGGTCACCGCGCCGCTGATTGCCTTAACTGTAGCCATACAAACCATGCAGGCTAGCCTCACCTCAATGCAAAAAGACAACACAGCCTGGATCGCTAACATCGTCAACCGGTTGACAGCGCTCGAGCAGCGCCAGGGTGCACAAGAGGCCACCACGGCTCAAATGCACGCCCAGTTTAATGGGCTTCTACTCCCCAAAATGACAGGACCGTAACCAGCCGAACACCGTCCCCCTCCCCCCCCCCCCCCCCAGCACAACGTGGCTGCACACCGTAACAAGATACATGTAAGGCAGTGGAATTGTAGGAGTTTCCGTGCGAAACGAAACTTACAACACCTGCAAACCCCTCCGAATCCATACACTCCCCCCATAATCGCCTTACAAGAAGCACAAAGTAAGACGAAACTTTGTAACTACACCACGCATGAACGGGAGGGAACGACACTCCCACGGATTGCCATACTCGTCCATTGTTGCCTCATGGGTACGGACCATCCCCTGGAAGTGAAAGATATACAAAGGCATCTTGCCGAGCTTATCCTGAGAACTCGAAAATGCGGCAGCCTATTCCTTCTCAATATATCTGGCCCGCCCAAAGGCCCCGCAGTCCCTCTACTAGCAGCCCTTCGAAAGGCCCTTTCCATTAGCGGCTATCACCCCCTTATAGTGGTCGGTGACTTCAACGCCAACCACACGAGTTGGGGCTACAAGAAGAATTGCAGAAGAACAGCACTTTGGACATTCATCCAATATGACGGCCTGTCCCTCATCAATAATATAGATCACCCAACTAGAATAGGCAACAGTGCAAAACTTAAAACCACTCCCACAGCACACAGTCGCTGGACCAACACATACAACTCTTTCGGGAGCGACCATTATATCATAGACACAAAAATTTAGCTCAATTCACTGACTCGATCTACTCGGCGTTCCACAGAAATTGTAAACTGGTATAAAATTCTGACAGATTCGCAATTCAGCTCCCGACACCATTGACGATCTTGACACGTGGACTCAAAGCATCTCGCAAGACGTGTACATTAGTCCCACAACAATAATCATGTGCCTCGCTTGTGTTTCCTTTCTTGAAAACTCGGCGCTCGCTACTTTCCTGTCGAGAATGCTCCGTCACACTGATAACACGCATGCCGTTTGTAATTGGGAAGTACTGGGCTCGCAGATTTAAAGGAAACGCGGGCAAGACGGATGACGATTATCGTTGTGGGACAAGATAAGCCCCAAAGGGTGTAAATTTTTCTAAGAGTGTAGAGTGTAGGCAAAGTCACACCATTTGGGGTGTATCTCTGCCACACAACGATAATGGTCCTCTGCCTTGCTTGCGTTTCCTTTCTTTAAAACGCCGCGCCCGCTACTTTCCTGTCGGGAATGCTAAGTCATGCTGATAACGCGCATGCCGTTCGTTACTGGAAATTACCGGGCTCGCCACGTTAAAGAAAGCAGATGAGGACAAGAGAGATCACGATTATCGTTCTGTGGCAAACGGGTGTAATTTTGCTTAAGAGTGTAGTCTGTGGTCATCCCGCGGCCGGTTCCAATGCAGTTTCAGAGAGCGCGCCGGGCCCCGGCCCGTTCCAGATCTACCTCAGCCGCAACAGGATAATCGTCGTCTGCCTTGCTTGCGTTTCCTTTCTTTAAAACGCCGCGCCCGCTACTTTCCTGTCGGGAATGCTATGTCATGCTGATAACGCGCATGCCGTTCGTTCCTCGAAAGTACCGGTCTCGCCACGTTAAAGAAAGCAGATGTGGACAATTCAGATCACGATTATCGTTCTGTGGCAAACGGGTGTAATTTTGCTTAAGAGTGTAGTCTGTGGTTATCCCGCGACCGGTTCCAATTCCGTTTTAGAGAGCGCGCCGGGTCCCGGGCCGGTTCCAGATCTACTTCAGCCGCAACAGGATAATCGTCGTCTGCCTTGCTTGCGTTTCCTTTCTTTAAAACGCCGCGCCCGCTACTTTCCTGTCGGGAATGCTATGTCATGCTGATAACGCGCATGCCGTTCGTTACTGGAAATTACCGGGCTCGCCACGTTAAAGAAAGCAGATGAGGACAAGAGAGATCACGATTATCGTTCTGTGGCAAACGGGTGTAATTTTGCTTAAGAGTGTAGTCTGTGGTCATCCCGCGGCCGGTTCCAATCCAGTTTCAGAGAGCGCGCCGGGCCCCGGCCCGTTCCAGATCTACCTCAGCCGCAACAGGATAATCGTCGTCTGCCTTGCTTGCGTTTCCTTTCTTTAAAACGCCGCGCCCGCTACTTTCCTGTCGGGAATGCTATGTCATGCTGATAACGCGCATGCCGCTCGTTGCTGGAATGCACCGGGATCGCCACGTTAAAGAAAGCAGATGAGGACAAGACAGATGACCATTATCATTGTGTGGCAAAAGGTGTAATTTTGCTTAAGAGTGTAGTCTGTGGTCATCCCGCGGCCGGTTCCAATCCAGTTTTTGAGAGCGCGCCGGGTCCCGGGCCGGTTCCAGATCTACCTCAGCCGCAACAGGAGTCGGTCCTCTTCCTTTCCACCCCTCACTGGCCAGAGGAACCAGCCCACCGAACAACAACAGGTGAGCTGGAAAGCACGATCGCCTTCGCTCGCTAGGGAAAACACTAAGCTCAGAGAACAACTCCATTAACAAAACCTCCAGATCGCGGAGCTCGAACAACCGCTTCAATTCATTCTCCAAAAGCTTCCCCAACAACAGTATAGCTCCCCTGCTTACCCCACTCAAACAGCTAGCACACATAAACAGGCTCCCCTACCCCCCCCCCCTTCCACCTCCTCCTCGCGCACGGCATCACCTGCGCCCAACCCTCCAGCCCCTACTAAGCGCAAGGCACAAGCAGAGGCTGGAAATCCTACCCCTATGGTCACTGCGCCGCTGATTGCCTTAACTGTAGCCATACAAACCATGCAGGCTAGCCTCACCTCAATGCAAAAAGACAACACAGCCTGGATCGCTAACATCGGCAACCGGTTGACAGCGCTCGAGCAGCGCCAGGGTGCACAAGAGGCCACCACGGCTCAAATGCACGCCCAGTTTAATGGGCTTCTACTCCCCAAAATGACAGGACAGTAACCAGCCGAACACCGTCCCCCCCCCCCCCCCCAGCACAACGTGGCTGCACACCGTAACAAGATACATGTAAGGCAGTGGAATTGTAGGAGTTTCCGTGCGAAACGAAACTTACAACACCTGCAAACCCCTCCGAATCCATACACTCCCCCCATAATCGCCTTACAAGAAGCACAAAGTAAGACGAAACTTTGTAACTACACCACGCATGAACGGGAGGGAACGACACTCCCACGGATTGCCATACTCGTCCATTGTTACCTAATGGGTACGGACCATCCCCTGGAAGTGAACGATATACAAAGGCATCTTGCCGAGCTTATCCTGAGAACTCGAAAATGCGGCAGCCTATTCCTTCTCAATATATATGGCCCGCCCAAAGGCCCCGCAGTCCCTCTACTAGCAGCCCTTCGAAAGGCCCTTTCCATTAGCGGCTATCACCCCCTTATAGTGGTCGGTGACTTCAACGCCAACCACACGAGTTGGGGCTACAAGAAGAATTGCAGAAGAACAGCACTTTGGACATTCATCCAATATGACGGCCTGTCCCTCATCAATAATATAGATCACCCAACTAGAATAGGCAACAGTGCAAAACTTAAAACCCCTCCCACAGCACACAGTCGCTGGACCAACACATACAACTCTTTCGGGAGCGACCATTATATCATAGACACAAAAATTTAGCTCAATTCACTGACTCGATCTACTCGGCGTTCCACAGAAATTGTAAACTGGTATAAAATTCTGACAGATTCGCAATTCAGCTCCCGACACCATTGACGATCTTGACACGTGGACTCAAAGCATCTCGCAGGACGTGTACATTAGTCCCACAACAATAATCATGTGCCTCGCTTGTGTTTCCTTTCTTGAAAACTCGGCGCTCGCTACTTTCCTGTCGAGAATGCTCCGTCACACTGATAACACGCATGCGGTTTGTAACTGGGAAGTACTGGGCTCGCAGATTTAAAGGAAACGCGGGCAAGACGGATGACGATTATCGTTGTGGGACAAGATAAGCCCCAAAGGGTGTAAATTTTTCTAAGAGTGTAGAGTGTGGGCAAAGTCACAACATTTGGGGTGTATCTCTGCCACACAACGATAATGGTCGTCTGCCTTGCTTGCGTTTCCTTTCTTTAAAACGCCGCGCCCGCTACTTTCCTGTCGGGAATGCTATGTCATGCTGATAACGCGCATGCCGTTCATTACTGGAAATTACCGGGCTCGCCACGTTAAAGAAAGCAGATGAGGACAAGAGAGATCACGATTATCGTTCTGTGGCAAACGGGTGTAATTTTGCTTAAGAGTGTAGTCTGTGGTCATCCCGCGACCGGTTCCAATTCCGTTTTAGAGAGCGCGCCGGGTCCCGGGGCGGTTCCAGATCTACTTCAGCCGCAACAGGATAATCGTCGTCTGCCTTGCTTGCGTTTCCTTTCTTTAAAACGCCGCGCCCGCTACTTTCCTGTCGGGAATGCTATGTCATGCTGATAACGCGCATGCCGTTCGTTCCTCGAAAGTACCGGTCTCGCCACGTTAAAGAAAGCAGATGAGGACAAGACAGATCACGATTATCGTTCTGTGGCAAACGGGTGCAATTTTGCTTAAGAGTGTGGTCTGTGGTCATCCCGCGGCCGGTTCCAATCCAGTTTCAGAGAGCGCGCCGGGCCCCGGCCCGTTCCAGATCTACCTCAGCCGCAACAGGAGTCGGTCCTCTTCCTTTCCACCCCTCACTGGCCAGAGGAACCAGCCCACCGAACAACAACAGGTGAGCTGGAAAGCACGATCGCCTTCGCTCACTAGGGAAAACACCAAGCTCAGAGAACAACTCCATTAACAAAACCTCGAGATCGCGGAGCTCGAACAACCGCTTCAAATCATTCTCCAAAAACTTCCCCAACAACAGCATAGCTCCCCTGCTTACCCCACTCAAACAGCTAGCACACATAAACAGGCTTCCCTACCCCCCCTTCCACCTCCTCCTCGCGCACAGCATCACCTGCGCCTAACCCTCCAGCCCCTACTAAGCGCAAGGCACAAGCAGAGACTGAAAATCCTACCCCTATGGTCACCGCGCCGCTGATTGCCTTAACTGTAGCCATACAAAGCATGCAGGCTAGCCTCACCTCAATGCAAAAAGACAACACAGCCTGGATCGCTAACATCGTCAACCGGTTGACAGCGCTCGAGCAGCGCCAGGGTGCACAAGAGGCCACCACGGCTCAAATGCAGGCCCAGTTTAATGGGCTTCTACTCCCCAAAATGACAGGACTGTAACCAGCCGAACACCGTCCCCCCACTCCCCGCACAACATGGCTGCACACCGTAACAAGATACATGTAAGGCAGTGGAATTGTAGGAGTTTCCGTGCGAAACGAAATTTACAACACCTGCAAACCCTTCCGACTCCATACACTCCCCCCCTAATTGCCTTACACGAAGCACAAAGTAAGACGAAACTTTGTAACTACACCACGCATGAAAGGGAGGCAACGACACTCCCACGGATTGCCATACTCGTCCATTGTTACCTAATGGGTACGGACCATCCCCTGGAAGTGAACGATATACAAAGGCATCTTGCCGAGCTTATCCTGAGAACTCGAAAATGCGGCAGCCTATTCCTTCTCAATATATATGGCCCGCCCAAAGGCCCCGCAGTCCCTCTACTAGCAGCCCTTCGAAAGGCCCTTTCCATTAGCGGCAATCACCCCCTTATAGTGGTCGGCGACTTCAACGCCAACCACACGAGTTGGGGCTACAAGAAGAATTGCAGAAGAACAGCACTTTGGACATTCATCCAGTATGAGGGCCTGTCCCTCATCAATAATCTAGATCACCCAACTAGAATAGGCAACAGTGCCAAACTTAAAACCACTCCAGAACTCACGTCCACTAGGAACACAGCACACAGTCGCTGGACCAACACGTACAACTCTTTCAGGAGCGACTACTATGTCATAGACACAAAAATTTAGCTCAATTCATTGACTATCTACTCGACGTCCCATAGAAATTGTAAACTGGGATAAATTCTGACACATTCGCAATTCAGCTCCCGACACCATTGACGATCTTGACACATGGACTCAAAGCATCTCCCAGGACGTGGTATTGGCTACCTCCGCAATCCCAGACACCCCCGGCACGGACATGGCAGACAGCCGCCTCCGTCACATGTGGGAGTGCCACGCCAGCCTGCAAGAACTATCGTTATCCGACAAACATAAAAGAACACTCAGGTTACAGATTGCAACACTGGCTAAACAGATTGAAGCCCATGTGGGGCAGTTGGCAGCCAGCAATGGGGCCAGCTATGCGACCGCACCAGCAACAATCTCGGCCTTAAAAACACCTGGACATTTCTCCACTGTCCACTGGACCCAGGTCATACCAGGACCAACCAGCGAAAAAATGTCAACCGACTCCTCCACAACCTCCCCCTACAAAATGAGGCCCTGCTCGAAGCACTCAAGGAACAATACCTCCCTACAACTACTCGCACACCACTCCCTGACTACCGTGGCAACCCGAACCCAAATTAGATGCAGACATCTGGCAATGGGAAATACGGGCAGCCATGCACAAGCTCAGAACGACATCAGCTCCAGGAGCAGACAAAATCACTAACAAGATGCTCTGGAACCTGGATGAGCCCTGCATACAGGCCATCACAGAACTCTTCAACGAGTGCTGGCAAAATGGAGTGCTCCCAGGGCAATGGACGCATGCCAAAATCACCCCCATCCCTAAGCCAGGGAAACCTTTGGATCTCAAAAATCTCCAACCGATCTCTCTAACCTTCTGCTTAGGGAAACTTTTAGAACATGTGGTCCTAGGCCGCTTGCAGGAACACATGCACGAACAAGAGGGATTCTCTCACTCCATGACTGGATTCCGCAGCCATCTCTCCACCCAAAACGTAATTTTACAGCTCTCAGAAGAGGTACTACACCCCAGGAACGCTAAGCTCCCCAAGGCTTTCGACAACGTTCATCATTCGGCCATTATGAACGCTCTGTCGAACCTTAACGTAGGAAAACGCATGCACGCTCACGTGGCGGGCTTCCAACTAGGCAGCAGAGGTACACCTCAGGGCTCAGTCCTTTCTCCATTACTTTCCAGCATTAGACTCATTCCCACGGCGAACGCCCTCACAATTATCCACCGCCTCTCCCATTCATTCTACGCAGATGACAATACACTTTGGACATCCAGTGGTAATGTCGGCGAAATGGAGGAAACAGTCCACGCTGGTGCGAACATCATCGCGGCACATGCCATGGTGGTGGGCCTCACCTGCTCCCCAACTAAATCAGAACTACTGATCTTAAAAAGACACGTTTTTTGCCGCAAGTTACCACACACACTTCGTTCGCCTAATATTCCAGTCAACATTGAGAATCAACAAGTTCCCGAGGTTGATAAAGCACATATCAAGAACTTACGGTGCGCCCGAAGCTCACATATTGTCATGTAAATCCTTCACATATACTCAAAATGCGGGTGCAGCTGGCCACACAAGTTTTCAGCAACTCAGTTGCACAGGGAATATCTTTCTATGTACGAAGAAGTGCACCTCGGCTTGACAATGTCGAGCCAACTGTGGACTTTACCCTCTTTATGAATAACCTTTTTGACACTCTCAATCGTTGCTTTTCCGCAGAAGGCCTTCCACTTGGATGTAAAGATTTCCAGGTTCTCGAGTCTGCATCCAAGTGGCTAGAGAGCTCGCAGCAGGAAGTTGTGAGGGGTGACATTCACAAAGATGTTTCTTTAACACACTCTACAGCCGAAGGCTTAAGTGTTACCCTTAAATCTGTTCAGGAACTGTCAGCATTCCTTCTGAAGGAGTGCGGTTTAAAGTACGTGCTGTCAGCCAAAATGAACCAGGAACCTTGGGAGTGGTTTTTTGGTATTATAAGACACGTGCGCGGCCAAAATGAGCATCCCACATTCCCAACATTCCTGCAGCTTTACCGCATGCTTTCTCTTTATCCAGGCCATCACAGTTTGGCAACTGTGTAGCGTCCGAGAAAGAGCAGTCTGCTTTTCTCACCCTCAGTGACTTTAGAGAGGTGTTTAAATTTGCAGGTGTTCAGCACACCGATAAAATTCATGTCCTCAAGCAGAAGCTGGATGGCCTTATCAGTCAGGAAACCTGGGAGTGCGATGATGTGTTTGAGCATGACTATTCGAATGCTGCAGTTATCGACTGCATCACGATTATGTCACTGGATTTGTGTCACGAAAGCTTGGTTCTCAAACATGCTGTAAAGTTTGTAAGGAGGCTCTGGTTGGACAGAAAGGCATTTGAAAGCTACCTGAAGCCGACTTGGTAAACTGTAAAACAAGAGGAAGGCTCACGCATCCGAATATGCATCTGTTTTTCCTTTTTAAAAATACTGAGGAGCACTTCGCAAAACATGCTGGCGAAAGAGATGCATATGATCGCAAGACTGACGCTGTGCTAAAAAACTTCCAACTTCACATTTCCATGTGCTGCTCATAAAGAAATGCTTGCTAAGCTCTTACACTATTATGTGTGCCTGCGTATGCAGCAGTACTGCTGACAGTTGAGAAACAAGCATGTGAAAAAAACCCAAGATTTGTGTAAATTGTCGAAACTTGTATGATTTCTTTTATCTGGAACGAGCACAATGTGTAATATAGTGCTTATGTGTAGTACATATGTGACAAACTTTTCTTCTGTGTGTGTGTGGTGTGATGTACACTGCCATCTTACCAATGTAATTTTTCTGCATTGCAAATAAATTACATTTATGAGGTCAATGCCTAATTGCCATCCTCACAAATGTATTCATTCTTCTCATGAACAAGACTATATACTGTATGTATCAAACTTAGATACAAAGTATACATAACAGGCAGCATCGAATTTGTAGTTGCCAAAGACGTACACGCAGACACTTTGTTGGGCACAGCAGAATAAGGTTGCAAGGGTTATAACAGTTTATTAGCCGTTTTCTGGGCCAAGATGTTGCAACTGCTTCCTGCGAAGTCTCTTAAAACCCACGGCGTTATTGCCTTGATAGGTCGCTCGTGAGTGGCGGAAAATAAATTCTGGGTTATAACAGTAGCTGCGCTTGACTGCCTACGATGGGCGACTGGGGCCAGTGAAAACGTTGCAGACGCTTATTCATGCGATAGCCAGATACAACTCGCTGTTTCGCCTTCGTGGCACATAGAACCGAACGCTAGCTGCTTGATAAATGATGGGCTTTTATAATGCAGAACATGAAGGTGGCAATAAGTATTGATCAAAGTATTGATTTTACTGGACTATTTGCTTTGGCCTTGCAATGATGCCGTTGCGAGATTAATCGGACTTTTTATTTACTTGGCTATTGCTATTGCTGAGAATGACATTTCCTTTACCAGAATGTATACTTTGAGCTGCTGATCGAATATTCGTTTCGCTGTAACCGATTTTGTCTCTGATTTCACGTCTTTTGGTTTCGTTCTAGCTGTAGGATACTCAGTGGAATAAAGCATGACCAAGCAAACTTAATTTACTTCGTTATATTCGATCATTCGCTATATCTGTGGTGGTTACGACGCGATTACGTGAAAGAAAGTTACACTGGAAAGAAAACTGCGCCACTTTCTGCAGCCTGCCTCGTGTGCTGGCAGGAAAGTTGCGCAGAAGAGTGTGTGATCGACCTCTGGGAGATCTTCATGCTAGCCATAGGTTGTGACATAACTAGACAGACACTTCCAGAGGTGATGATTTAATGGAGCTCGGCCGCTGCTTGCATGGCATGCAGCGGCTCGTGAAAAGAAGCAAATGTGCCGATGATGATAGTTTCGTCGCCCAAAGAAAATGAAGTTCCAATAATCTCCCCTGTAAACATATGGCACTAATCTGCTTCCACAGGAGTTAACAGCCTGATAGGCCGGTTGACCGTTGTATCGCACGGCAGGCGCAAAGAGCACGACCAGATTATACCATCTCGTCTGTTGTACATGTCTCCTCTATTCTGGCTAAAGTCCACACTTGCCTTCGGCATTCTTTGTCACCAGTCTCAGCACTACTTTGCCTTTCTTTAAAAGTTACTGACTCCTGTCTTTACTTGCACAGAAGTTCCACAGCTCGCTTTAGTACTCCTTTGTCCACCTGTTCCGTGCACTTTTGTTCTCCGTGAACAAAAAATAGCGTCAACAATGGCTCATACCCCCGTAAGTGTTCATGTTCCTCTAAGCAAGCAAAGAATTCAATGGCTCATAGCCCCGTAAGAAGGAGGCTTCAAGCACTCAGCAAAGTGAAGCAAACAGTCCTTAAATTCTTTCTAATCTCACATACAACATAAAGAACAGCATGTCGAAAACTCATCATCAATGGCTCATACCCCCATGAGCAATGGCTCATAACCCTGTAAGGAAGCAAAAAATACAATGCTTCATAGTCCCTTAAAATTCATGGCTACTCACTTTGCGTGAATTAGCTGTAATAACATTACCCCTGTTGTTGTCGGTGATTTCAATGTGGATGTGTCGGTAAAGAAAAGGGAGCAGTTTACACGTTCCATGTTGCAGACATATCCCTTGCGATGACAGAGTGATCCGGCCCAACCGACCACCCAGCGGCATACGTGCATTGATTTGACATTACGAAAGAATGTGATTGCAGTTGCGAGTGAAATAATGACCAGCGATCAAGACGATTATTGAGTTCGTACCTTTTTTCAAAATAATGTGTCACCTCCGTGTCGTTCGCTAAACAGCTTCGCTGGTCACCCACCTTCACAGAGTGGAATGGCTCATGATTTTTCTCGTATTTGCCAGAGTGCTGTAGCAAATCTTTTGTCGGATTCGTAGGTTCTGGTGCAATTAACGGCAGAAGTGTCGTAAGGCACCATCCTATAAGGAAGCAAGAAGGTGGCAGTGAATAAGGCTCGTCAACGTCATTAAAAACGTAGGGTCAACGATCTGGAATTGATTACTGCTTCTACATATTTTCAGAGTGTAAGCAGCTCCGCTTGACTAAACAAGGCGTCTTTCAGGCATTTTTCTCAATGATGTTTTCACAAACACACAAGTCATTCATAAAATATGTCCCACTGTGGAGCACCAAAGCAGGTGAAATTCCATTGAATGTTGGAAGTGGCAAAAAAGGCGAGTACATCGGGGTGTTGTATTGTCGCCCGAAGTTTCGGAAGCTCTTTGGATGATCTCACGAAAGTCTGAGCATTGTCGCTGTAGTTCGTTTCACAGGGTCTCTGACGAGGCAAGAATCTTTGCAAAGCAAATGAAAAGCTAGCTTCTTGCAGTCATGCTCCCTTATAACAGCTCTGTCCACAACAGCGTGATATAAGCTCGGTGCTGCCCTTCGTCTTCAATGTAGAGGTGCTACAAGGTCGATTCTGCTGACTGAGGAATGGAGGCGCTTTGATTACTCTGTCATCGGGCAGTGGAGACATTTTTTCGTCAAATAGCTTAGACTGCTGTAGCGGCTTTTCGCTGCCTTTTGGGTCTTGCTGCGACAATGCAGCCGAGGTGCCCCATACTCTCCTTTCTTGGAATTGGACAAACTCCCTCTCCACATTATGAGGAGAATCCTTGAAAAAAGCTGTTCCCCCAATGCGCCATTGTTCTAAAGAGCATACAACTGACCGCATCTCGGCTTAGCCAGTGAGGACACTGCCTGCCGTTCTCCCTGCAGCGCCTCAGCCATCGCAAGCAACTCATCGCGCCAGGGCTGAGAGCTCGGAGCATGTGAGCTGCGCTGAACCCTACTCAGTCTATTGTGTGCTTCCCGAATTTCCAGTTTTCGCCCCAGCTGCGTAGAACGCCCCGTCGCTGCCACTTATTTGTTGCTTGTTGTGTAACTGAGGTGGGTAATAAACCCATCCAGTTAAAGATCTCTCTGTCCCCATGGCCTGAACCCACTGTGGTCGCGACACCGCAAACTGTGGGTTAGTGGTCACAGCTGGGACTCCAAGGGCTGCTGCGGAAGTGCTAGCGAGCGACTGCCACTCTGCTGGCGCAGTGTGATCCTGAGAAGGGTCCAATTGCATGCGCAGACTTGAGTAATATCCCTATACCTCAGCCACTGCCAAGTATGCTGTTTTTCATTATTTCTACAATGACACTGTAGCTTGCACAGCTCCTATATATTTTATTTAGTGTAACTATGAAAATATTGACTGAAAAGTAGCACTGCTTTCGCACCCTGAATTGCACTCTAAGAAAAGTTTACACCCTTTAGGGCTTATCTTGCCCCAAAACAATCACCATATGCCTTGCTTGCATTTCCTCTCTTAAAAACTTGGTGCTCGCTACTTTGCCGTCAAGAATGCTGTGTCAAGCTGACAATGCGTAAGCTGTTCGTGACTAGGAAGTACTGGGCTCACACCGTTATAGAAATGAAATGCAGGCAAGTCAGATGACAATTACTGTATGGAGACAAAACACAACCCAAAGGGTGTAAACTTTTTTTTAGAGTGCGTCACATCGCCTATACTAAGTGCAGCCTTGTGCCATATATGTCAGTTCAGCTCCAGCAAGGTGGATAGCAGAGCTAAATTGGTCAGTATTTACTTAACGCCCTCTGTGTACTGCAAGAAAGGAACTTCAGCTCCCACATTTCACATGTGCAGTGGCGTAGCCAGAAATTTATTTTGGGGGCGTGTCCACTGACAACTACCACTCCTCCCACGCCTTCACTTCTGTCATATAGACATATATAAATATGTGTGTGTGTGTGTGTGTGTGGAGGTTATAAACAATGCAAACACCAACTCCTAGCACTTTCCGGACAAGAATGCTTTAACGAGGATGCACGTTTTTGCATTGGCGAAACAACACTTTGCTTAACTTCCGACAAAAGTTTTTCATTGTTGAGGCATGCAGCCACTTTGCATCAAATTAGGCTATCACACTCATATTTTGAAAAATGATGATATTAAAGAAAACTAAAACTTCATTTACGAATTGATGCATTTGTATAATGTATGTCGATGACCTAGCTGGTACACGACTTGGAAAAATGAACAGCGCTAAAAACGGGGCCAAACAAAAACAAGACAGTACACGATCATGTCTTCTTGTCTACAGGTCAGACTTGTAGCCAAGATAACAGTGAAGATAACTGTTGTTTACCAGCCAGATCTTCTAGTAAGCGGTGTCGCCACAGCTACGTACAGAATAGGGTGGGCACTATTTTGCAAGTTGCCTATCACTCAATCACGCTTTCGACATTGTGAGCATGCTATCTTATTCTAGATTTAAACATATAGGAATGAAGCTTTGCACTAGAACTTCGATAGTATCACATGATGCAAGTCACACTCCCTTTCAGTGACCTGCTGTTCAACTTGTTTGCCTTTCTTCACTTCAAAAAAAGTGGTTTAGGGCCCCTTTAAAAGAATTGTATGAGCTTGATTATTTGATCAGAGATGCACCCAGAAATTTGCCAATAACATACTTGATTTCTTCAGCCTTATGCTAAGGAAACCACACCAAACACAGCAATTTAACTCAAGTGCTACTAGTACATATATACGTGATAACTACAAATGTAGACAAAAGCTCAGCTGCAGGAAGTTCACTACCAATGCACGGTACATGGTATATTTACGATAAACCCTGAGGGCATTATAGGTATACACTGCCGAGTGCAACATGGAACTGTTGAAATCAGAAAGCCACAAGCAAAATGCAGTACTTTTTATATGTACCATGTTTTGATTCACTACATGCCCAACAGTACTGAGAGCGCATGATAATGCATAGCGTTAGAAGGAAAAACCCTTCTGTACATATCTGTAAGCGTGCATGTAACATACTTCGATTGATGTAGTACTGACAGACCTACTAAGTGCATGTAAAGTGCACTTCACTGATATACCCAAGACAGACGACCTTCAACATTATGGCAAAACATTATGTATTGGAACAAAATTTTAAAATTTTACACAACATATAAAGGAAAGGCAGATGCCGTAGGGGAATGGTGTACGGTCCGCTACATTACTTTAGCTGTAAAGAAAGTTGCTTGTGCTTTCAAAAGTCACATGAAGCCTGTAGAAAAACATCAACACGCTGGTTTCTTTGTGAACAGGTAACAAGGAAGTTTCAGAAGACATGCAAGTCCCCTAGGGATGCAGAAGAAATGTTGCTAACACATCAAGATTCTTTACCACTGCACTGTGCTGGCTGCTTCCTTTTTGTTTGCGTCTGTACCTCTTGAGTGTCTGGCAGCTTCACATGTAGGTCAATGGGCTTGTCATACCCCATCAAGTGTTCCAGGGCTCCAGCGTCCTGGAAGTTTTGCACCTCCACAAACAATGGGCGACCTTTAGCCAGAAGGGTTGTGAATGGGCCAGGGATGGTAGGCACTTTTACGTCATCAGCAATAAAGCTCATGTGTTTCTTGCGGTTCAACAGGCTCAATGTTGTCGCATTAAACTCCTTTGTGTCAGGGTCGTATGTGAGTTCAGTAACATATCTAGACAAAGAAAAGGAAAAACATCAGTATAACATAAAGCTGCAGTGGTAAGTACCTAGAGCAAAAGAAAAAGAATGCCTACTTCACCATGAAAAGTTTAATAACAGTACCATCAGGGTACAAGTTACGCTCGAAAGTAATAACGAACAAGCAGTGAGTGATGCTATGAGCATCATGAAATTGGTTATATCAGTATTCAGCATGCAATTATCACTTGTTGCTTTCAAACTATGACAATCTGCAACAGGACACAACCCTCGATACACTGTGGCATTCTTAGCATAAAACACAATCCCCCTACAGCAGGCATCCAACTTAGGGCACCAAAAAGGTAAGCATTTTACCTGCTTGTATCCCCAAATTAAAATTAACTGCCGTAAGTAACTAGAGTAACTAAATTGACACATAACGT
The DNA here is from genome assembly GCF_023375885.2 of Dermacentor andersoni. Taxonomy (NCBI): domain Eukaryota; kingdom Metazoa; phylum Arthropoda; class Arachnida; order Ixodida; family Ixodidae; genus Dermacentor; species Dermacentor andersoni. Next base: position 80,297,807 of record NC_092814.1, read on the forward strand.
ATTACAAAAAGAGACAGTTATACCTCCTGGTGATGTAGTGCAGCATCAGTGGAGTGACGAAGATAAAGAATGATGCACATGACACCACAATCACGGTTGCACCCAGTGATGCGCCACTCAGCTTCTGAAGTAAAATGGGTTGCGCCAGAATACCAAGAAAGCTGGTGGTTAAGGACAGTCCTTTCACCATTTTTACTGTGGAGCGAATAGAGCCCAAGTAAACAAGGGTCTTGCTCTTTTCACCGTTATTCTGTTTCCTAGGCGTCGACGTTGACAAGTAGCTCCTTTGCAATACACGGGAAACAATTGGTTGCTGGAAGAAAAAGAAACGAAAGCGTGAACACAACATGCGCGCACGTGAATACCATTTGCACAGCTCGTGATTCCTCATTCCTATCATCTACGTAAAACTAAACAGCTAAAATTCGGAGCTATCAGGAATATAGACAATAATAGACAGCAAAGCTAACATAAAGTGAACTTACAGCGTGCTTTACGTAAAGATTATCGCATCTGAAATCCCGTAGGGTCACCGCTCCCAATAGAGAGTTGTGGTAAGAAAGCTGCGGAAGCTTTCTTACAAGAGCCACAACATTCATTTTAAACAGTTTTTTGCTTATGGTATGGCGAGTCAAGAAGCGAAAGAAGCCTACAGATCACACCATCACACGATTCACACCGACACACGACATTCAATACATTCGAAAGGCCATAGAATAAAGAATCGCACAACTATGCGCTTACAAGTGGAGAAGCTCGAATAATCTTGATGGTACTCTTGTTTAAGGCACACACCGCAAAAAAATGTGGCGCGTTGATCACAAATGAGCATTTGTTTTAACTTTTGTGTTTACTGTTATATGTAAATATCCGTGGTAAACTTTTCTAGTCTTTAACTAAAAAGTTTTTTAACAGTAGCGTTGTAGGCATAGAAAAAGTGGGTAAATTTAACGAGCGCAAATAAACGTATGTATAAAAATATTTATTAACTGTTTCAGTGTTAGTAATTTATTTAACATTATTATAAAAACTACAATTACATACGTTGAGTGCACCCATACACATAAATTTTTTTACAAAAATTTTTGTGGGGAAACTGTAAACACTTGGTGCACAATTTTTTTTTGCCTTCCTTTTTTTTTTAATAACCTTGGCATACATCAATTCGTGACTAGCCAAGTCAAGCGAAGCCAAGCCCGCTATCGATCGTGGTTACTGTGGCTATCGCGGTTAGAGAACATTTCGGCAAGAGTGGCAAGAGACTGATCAGTGATCTGCTTTAAAACACCGTGTACGCACTGACCTGATCGGTGAAAATGGGTGTTGCTTGCGTGGACAAATTTAACCTACGTAGGAAATTGGGTGTTGATTGAACTGTACCGCGATCACGTTCCATGGAAAATGTTGCTGTCAGTATTTGCGGGTGTCATAGGTTTAGCAGTACATGTCGTATTTCTGTTTTCAATATTTGATATTTATTTTAAGTCGCCTATCATTCACGGACTGCCGGCATACGAAGTGCCGTTGCCTTCGCCAGCTTCAAGGTTGGTGCTCATCGTTGCAGACGGTCTTCGCGCGGATAAAATATTCGAGCTTCAGAAAAATGGAACATCGAGAGCACCGTACCTGAGGTAAAAATTGAACGGTGGTGTAAAATTAAATCAAGGACAATTCACGGACAGTGTAGTGTGGTGATGGCCTGCATGTGGAAGTTAAATTTTACAGATGTTCAGAGAGTTCTTATGGTGTCATGTTTGCGGGTAAGGTATAATTTGCTCGATGTGGATCGGGTAATTGTCAATCGTGGGGATTTCGGCTGCATGCCTTGCTGCAGATGAGGTCTGGATATGCGAGAGCATGTAGTCGACTTCCTGGTACTATTGAAAATAAATTATATAACATAATGGTCAAGTTGAATCACATTTGTCATTCCAATATTTTTAAGCTGGTGATGTCCACATCTATAAATTTACAACTAGCAAAGGTAATACTAATCGAAATTGCCGACAGCGTATACATTGTAACTTGCAATGAAGCAATGTACCTTAATGATTGTGTGTTTATGGTGTCTTGGTTACTTTTGTTGAGGCCGTTCATTTTTTAATTGTACGAAGGCTGGGCCGAAAGTACTGCAGGGATATGCATAATTCTTAAAATGTGACTAAGAACTAATATTAAATGCTGGAACCGTCACTGGGCAGTAGTTATGAGATGGCACCAGTGCTGTCTGTGTAAACATTCCAGTCTTCAATAACACTGCAGAGCTTTCTGTGCGTTTTGAACCAGATGCATTGCTTTGTTTACCAAGAATTCCATGACATATTATTTTGCATGATATTGATTACCAATTTTTCGAAAGAATAATCTAACATATCTGCTTGCAAGATGGGTGACTGTACCCGAGTATACTATTTGATTTACGTGTGTGCGATAATAAAAAGGATGCAGCCACTTTCGTATTAGCTTCAGTTGAACCCTGCTATTGGATCAGCTCATAGAGACAAGGGAAAGGTGGTGGGGCAGCTACTTATGGCTGTACAGCCATTTTTGGACCCATTATTTGAGTCAAAATTTTGTGTTTCCTGAGCCATTTCAAACTTGCTTTTTCAAAAGAACCTAAGTAGGCATAATTTAAGCCAAAGATTGCTTATTCATATATAATTTGATATGTCTTGTATATACGAACAAAACTAAACAGCAGAAAATGGCCTATAGAAATAGTTCCCAGTTTGTCTTGGCCATTACTTAAAATTTATTTGCACTGACACACTTTTAGTTGTGAACATCTCTGTGTGTGTTAAAGCTGTCGAAGTCTTTCACATGGGCCACTTGCTAAAGCTTTGCACTTGCTTTTTAGGATGCGCAATAACATTCGAGCAACATTTTCTGTGAGCATTTTCCTCATATGGGTGTGACGTGAATTGACCATAAAAACTTAGTTCATTTCACCAGCAGATTCCGTTGAAAGGTGAAATTCTAAGGGGCTGTGCAAGTCGCTTATGAATAGTACAAGTAAGGAAACACTTTCAGCCGACGCTGCCGACCCACAATAGCAAAATAATTCGATTAATTTTCTTATTTAATGTAAAAGATTTCACAGTAAGATATTTGTCAAAATCCTTTGCAGCAACTTTCCAATAACATTGTTAGGGATTTTGTTAACATGCAAGGTTAACCCCTGTAACTAATACTATTTCGAATTTTGTCATGGAATTACTGTGCAAATGCAGGGAAAAGGGGCACTACACAAGCAAAGACACAAAGCATTGTAAGCACAGAGTACCAATTGATCTTCATGAACCAGCGAGCCCCTCGATATGTTCTACTTTATAATGTTATTATAGAGCTTCAAGATTCTGGAATTGTTTTCACCTCTCACAAAACAGCTGCTTAAGTTTCATTGCCTTTTGCATGAAGATAGTACCATAGCAACTGCAATAAATTAATAGCTACAACTAATGGCATACATACATCATACACTGGGTTACGTTTTGTTTAGTTCAGTATATTTCATATTTTTCAGCATGTGTCATTTTTGACAAAAGTTCCGAGGCTACTGTGCAAATAATTGAGAACTAACCTTATGCTGTTCGATGAAGCTTACATACTATCCTTAGCACTCCAAACTTTTGAGGTTGAGGAAAATGATTTTCCTCAGCCTCCAGAGGAAAAAGCCCCTTGGGAGTTCCACTAAAGCTTCACAGCACAGAAGAAATCTTTGATGAAAGGCTGTACGTTATGCATGCTCTTCTTTCCCCTGCCATTGCAACCTTCTCTTCATGCTATTCATGTGACCAGTGAAATTTTCTGTTCTGGTTTAGACAAATCACTGTGTATGCTCCCTGCAATGATGAATTGCATCACTGTGAAAGTGGATGAATTTTTATTTTTTAGATTAGTTATGCGACAATGTTTATTTTACAAAGTTGTAAGGGTATTTTAACACTTTTTTACAGGTCGATTATAACTGAAAGAGGAAGCTGGGGAGTGTCACATACCAGAGTGCCAACGGAGTCAAGGCCTGGTCACGTTGCCCTCATAGCAGGATTTTATGAAGATGTCAGTGCTGTCACCAAAGGATGGAAGCATAACCCTGTAGAATTTGATTCAGTGTTCAACAGAAGTCGACATGTGTGGGCGTGGGGTGCAGCAGACATGGTGCACCTATTCACCAAGGGTACGATAAGGCATCACTCCTCAGCCTCTTGAGGCTTCATATTTTACTTGTACAGCACAAAAAGCTGTTCAGCTTTGTAGTCATTTTCTTTACCTGATTCTGCTCTATATGTCAAGATAGTGCTTTATCTGTTGAGATAATGGTTAATGTGATCATTGAGGAAGAAAAGCTACTTATTAAACTTGAGATAAATATCTTTTGCTACATGCATGTCAGTGCCTGACTGAAAACTTGTAACCAAATTCTGAATAATTGCATGTAAATATTGAATTTCAGAGGTGTAGTCTTGATTATCCTTTCAGTGCCGCTTTTAACTGTACATTCAAATTGTACAAGCATTCCTGCTGCATTTAATAACCACAGGCTCACAGCAGTAGTCTTGGAGTTCCCTCTCATGTCTGACCTCATAGATATACATACTGCTGTGGGCATGTTCTGTTGCCCAGAATGTAGCATGTTTGATCTTAGTTTTTGTTCGGCTGTTGGCTTCTATGCTGAACAACACTTAAGAAGGCAACCATGTAATGAAAAGGCCATTGCAATTAGGTTACTATGCTTCATACACCACATCCAGTGATGCATTCGTGATTACAGTATTAGTCTCTTTATGTTTGTGATATTTTCCTTACATAAAAAACTAGGCCAGAACTTAGCACCACTAACTCTCTAAGTATGTGAAAGCTTACTTAGATTGTGGTGACTGTGATATCTAGATAGCTGCACGCACATGCGTCATGGGAAACCTTGCACACTCTCATTTGTCTATGCGTCGTTTCTATACCTCTTATCTCATAAACTTCAGATTTCCTGCGCGCTGTGATGTGGCCACGTACGCTCAACACACCTCAAGGTTTCTGTTAGGTGCCTCCAAATTGAGTGAAGTCCGCTTATAATGTTGTAAAGAAATTCGTGACCACATCTCGTTCTTTCAGCACAAGAGCCCACTGCTCTAACCATTAGGCCACAATCACACGCATGCTTCTCTTGTGCCAAAGTCGCTCTTTGAAATGCCTGGCGTGAGTGTCATGAGCGACTTTCGTGCATTCTTCCATTGTGATGACTACCGCTTTGAAGTGCTGTGTTAGACTGCATGAACATCGGGATCGGCCCATGTCTTTAGGCCAGATGATTATACTTCCAAAGTGTGCAAAGTCCACTGATAATGTCATTGCATTAAAATTATAATAGAGTGCTCATTGGTACCAGGGACTAACAGCGATTGAATGAGCAATGTCGCTGGAGCCAACGTTTTGACAAGGAGACTTCTTCATGCTGATGAAGACAACTCCCCTTGTTGAAACATTGGCTCCAATGACATTGCTTGTTCTCATTTTCTTCGCCAGTAGTGTATGACTGTCTATTTACATAATTTTGTTAATACCAAGGCATAAGAAGTAACTATATAAAAGTACAGACCACTTTTCTTGAAGAATGTCTCCAAAGTTTAACATTATTTACTGTTGTAGTTGCAGGCTTATGCCCATGGCGACCATTGTGTGTTCATTATGTTTCAACTCTTTGCAAAAGTGCAGTGGCTGAGCATTGTGTTACTAAATTAGATTTTTATTAATCATATCATAAGAAGCCAACAAACACTGACACCAAGGACAACATAAAGGAAATTACTTGTGCTTAATAAATGAAATAAAGAAACGATACATTATTGGAAATGAAAGTGAATGAATAAACAACTTGCCGCAGGTGGGAACTGAACCCACAACCTTCGCATTTCGCGTGCGATGCTCTGCCGATTGAGCTACCGCGGCGCCGTTTCCCGATCCACTTTCTTGGGTATTTATTTGTCTTAGTAGAACCCTGGGAGTGTTAGCCAGCGCCACCACTCACAGACGGACGTGAAACGTCCTTTTTGCTGCAGGCGTCACGAGAACGTGATCTTTTTGGGTGAAGGCAACTGGTCAATAAACCCACACATGCTACCTGAAGGCATCAATGTTGCCTGATTCGAGACCCTCGTTATGTAATAAACGAGAAGAAAGGGGCGAAATGCGAAGGTTGTGGGTTCGGTTCCCACCTGCGTCAAGTTGTTTTTTCATCCACTTTCATTTCCAATAATTTATCGTTTCTTTATTTCATTTATTAAGCACAAGTAATTTCCCCAATGTTGTCCTTGGTGTCAGTGTTTGTTGGCTTCTTATGATATGATCAATAAAAATTGGGCCCCTCGGTTAACCCCCTTTCTTCTCGTAAATTAGATATTGTCACTTAATTCTAAGCCACACCTCTATGTATTTACATTTCGCTCCATTTTACAGAATCCTCATAACTTGCTATTGCTTTCCACATACTAGAACGGCACCAGCTTGTAGGCTTGAATCTTGCTACATAAATTGCAGAAATATTATTGAGTGGTGTCTACTTGTCTGCAGTTAATTTCTTGGCTTTAGTAATCTCAGATATAATGGTATATAACATCTACTATAGCACTGTGACCTACAGAGAGACACGTTCACAAAAGTAGGAGAACAGCAGGAGAGCCTTTTCCTATATCTTGTAAAGCAATTGCATGCCTCCACCGCCAGAATTGCTCTAGCTCCTTACAAGTAAGCATTCTTTAAACCGAGCCTACTTGTAGGTTTCTCTTGAGTGTAGTAGTCTGCTGTTTCAATACCTGTTATACAATGCAGTTCAATCCATTGTAATAACGTTGATGAAGCCATGAACTTTCATTGTTTTAAACAATTGTCACTGTGTCTGTTGTACCCTCACACATGGCACCACTGGAATAATTGTGCTCAAGTATAAAGGCACTGTTACCTTCTCGTGATGGTGGCGTGGTGTGATGCTGAAGGAATGCACATTTTACAGATGGCTTAACACTATGTTTTTACAAATTTAACATAACTACACACATATCACGAGGTGGTATTTTGACGACTTAAGAATAATGTTAATAAATTTCTTATTGCAACATGAACTATCATTGGAACTGTAGCCTTCGACTAAAAAATAAGGTATATTTAGGTGCTAACATTTAGTATAGTGCATGCACAGTGCTCACACAGGCATGCATCACATTTTATGACATCGTTCCAACAGGACACAATGCGTTGCCCCGTGGGGCCAGACGCATTCTCTCTGGTAGTACAGCTGTGTTTGGCTGATACAGATACGTGTCATGGTAGCATATCAGGCCATTAATTAGGGCTTGGAGCCCCTAGATAAGATTTCTTCAAAGAGGCAGTGTTGTTGGGCCACTTTGTGTTGCTGGCATGTCACTTCCTTGCACTTAGTCACACTCTCATTAACCCATGGACTCTTATCACATGCCTTCCCTCATTTGCTCGCCTGTATTCTGCCAAAGATGTTGGAGAAATTTGTTTTTCAGCAAGACTTTCCAGTTGCTTGGTGGTCAAGCAAGCTTCATTTGAGACATGAAATTGGGGGCCATGGGGTGAGAAATCTCGCATTATATACTGAGTATGGTTCTGAACATATAAGTCAAGGTGCTTTCCTAGGTTCCTCATCATGAACAACAAAGCAAAACCTCATATTCGTGTTAATTTAGTTGACCACTGGCACACATGACTACTTCACTAATGACTAAAGGAACTATTGTTGTAGAAAATAAAGGCTAATGTTTAGTGATACAATGTGTTAGACATTAAGCAAGCCAGAAAGAAATATCTGTGCTTGATTCTGATTGGTAAAGCTTGATAATAGTCTTGTGTAACATGAAATTGCTATGTGTGCACTCACAGCTGTCCTGTAGGCAAATTAAATGTTTCTTCAGTATATGAAGCATGTCTAGGGGTCTATTTCGGATACTTACGGCCTATTTGGGCATCGTTTTTCCCAGTTTTCCCCAGATATCTCCAGATTAGAGCTTTTTAATAACCGTGAACCATAATTTGACCACATCGGATATCTCCTGTGTTTGGTTTACAAACTTTGATCTGCTTTTGCCCAAATGTCCAGCATATGAATATATCCAATTTCATTTTGAGTGTATTAGATTGTGTTCTTTACTTTAGTTTTGAACATCTATCTTTGCCTTTACATCATGGCATATTCACACATCACATATTTGCATTATTTGAGGGAATTAATAGGGGCCTTTTGGCTGATCATGTCATTGTTTCATTCTCTTGCTCTTGAATTGTTCTACCTGAGTGCCTGGTCAAAACTTAAAATGCTACTCTTACACAATAGGGGACCATGAAAAGCATGTTCACGCGCACACTTACGACACAAATGAGATTGACTTTGCTGATGAGGATGCCTCCAGGCTTGACTTATGGGTCTTTGGAAAGCTTCAGGTATGTGTGTGCTTTTACGCACTAATGTCTGCCCTATCATTTTTGTATACAGTGTGTATTAGCTGTACTGCATTGTCAATAACATCAGTTTATAATTGCAGTTGGAAACATATAATGAGAACATTTTTATATTTTGCCAGCTTTCACTATGATAGTGTGAAATGAATTCAATTGTAAGCTCTGCTGAATTTTATGCAGCCTGTTTAGACTTGAATATATTGGCAGTGTTTCAAAATGCTTATAACTGCAGGTTGTTTAAAGAAATAGCAGACTTGTTATATTGCTGGCTAAACATTCTAAAATATCCCAGATTCACTAGCAGGTCCAGTTAGGACCTTATTACTAATGTTTGAATGATTTGTGCTTGGTTTCAGGAGTTCCTGCGCAGTGCAGAAGACAATCAGACACTGACTGATATGCTCAGACAGGACAAAATAGTTTTCTTTTTGCACCTTCTTGGTTTAGACACCATAGGACACGGTTATAACCCTGACTCTATGTAAGTGCTTTGTATATAACCTATTATATAGCCTCTATTTATATTTTAGATTTTTGCAGCAAGAGTATTTTCTTTTTCTTTTCTCTCTCTCTAGAGAGTACTATGAAAACATTGCATTGGTTGACCGAAAGATCAGGCACGTAGTAAAGCTGATTGAAGAGTTCTATCAAGAGGATGGAAAAACTGCTTACATCTTTACGTCGGATCATGGAATGACAGACTGGGGTATGTTGTGTTTGTACATTTTTAACTAGAGTTGTTCATGAACTTTAGTCTATTTTCTTTCTTCCCCCCCCTTTTTTTTTTTTGCATTGTAACCTTAAAACATCTCACAGAATTAGACACCCTGCAAAAGAGAATATCCAAAATTATATTTTTCTATTTACGACATGTGATGCGAGCTTGTACCATTCTATCAACTCTTCAGTCTTTACAAAGCATGGCACAATGTAGTGCACCCTATGGCCTTTGTGTGGGTGTTTGCCTATTCTTTTGCCCTTTCTTTTCTTTTTGTTTCTACCCGTGGCTTGTTCGGGCAGTGGCCAGGCTGTCACTTAACTGCCGCTTCACCCCAGAAGGTCTAGTGGCCTGTTTCCATTGAACCTCTTCTGGTCATGCTCTTGTGGTCATGCCCAGTGCGGCCACAAGAGCGAGCACAGAAAAGATACTTCTGTGTGACTGCGCTAGGTGCAACTTGCTTGGACTTGAGGTCATCTATGGTGTCTTCCACCTAAAGCGAGCACACTCCTTTCCAAATGCTAAGCCAAATAACAGTGCTAGTGCTTGTGCATGGACCTACTATGCTGGGCTGCACTTATTTGAGGCAAATGCGGCTGCAAATAGCCCTGTGCTCTCATGATGGAGCCCTTTGGCCTTTGCGAGAGTATGCATCATAGCCACTGGGAGCATTCTTCCCATTGTGGCATGTTGCAGAGAACTTTCGTTCCGCAGCAGTATACTAGTGTCACCCATTCTGCATATTCACTCTTGGCATGGGCTCTTGACTTCCCGTGTTGCTTGGGGCCAGGTATGTGTGCACTTGTGGGATGTAGCTAAAGATTGAATGTAGATAAACCCCTTTGTCAACTTGGGCATGGTATACTGTGTTTCTTGTGGCATTATGCTCATTCCCTTTAGGAAGCCTAGTGTACGTGCACAGCAGTGCATCAGTTTACCCAGGACAACTTCTGACACAGCCTTGCAGTCCACTAAGCTGTTTGCTAGTAGCATTGAGTAACACTGAGGCACCACGAGTGTTCTACATTAAAATAAAGCATCCGTTCCAGAGGGCTTAAAGAAATATTTATGCATCTAATGTTTGCATGCAAGAGAGCACATATGCAAACCTGCCTTTCTTTTCATTGTGTGGCATGTAATGGTATGCTCTTCACGCGATGGTATGCGTGAAGAGTGCGCGATCTGTCTCGTGCAGGCGTACGCGATAAGCTGCATAACGTATGTTGCCCCCTACCTGAGGTGGATCGGGTCCGAAAAAAACAAAGTCGAATGCATGATCCGAAAGGCGTTCAAGAGGGTGATCGGCGTTCCACTCAACGCGAGCACCGACAAGTTTCTAGAGCTCGGAGTTCACAACTCCCTTAACGAGTTAATCGAGGCGCACGATGTTGTGCAATACGAACGATTATCGAGGTCAAAGGCAGGTCGATGCATCCTCGAGTCGCTCAGCAAATATCGCATACCACACTCAGCATGGAGAAAAGACGGCGGTTCCCGCCTCTGTTCGCGACCGCCTGATCATCCCGCCGCTTCCCAAGAACATGCACCCGACGCACCGCGCCGGGAGACGCAACAAACGAGCAAACGACCTTCAGAAGAAGTTTAGTAAGAGCAACGAGGCGGTGTACGTAGACGCGGCGCAATATGGAGGAGTGAGAAGCGCACACGCGATAGTGGTTGTAGACCGCACGGGTAAGTGCCTCGCGAGCGCCACGGGACACACGGAGGCGGCCGAAGAAGCCGCGATAGCCCTAGCACTCGTCGCGGTGCCGAACGCTGCGATCGTGATTAGCGACTCGCAGGCGACAATCCGTGGCTTCGCGCGCGGTTGTGTCTCGCGGGAAGCGGCCTGCATACTCCAAATTTCTTACGACGGCGACTCGTCATCGCCCTCGCAACCCCAAAAATCTACGGTCTTCCTCCTCTGAACCCCGGCACACACCGATGTTCCGCTCGCGGGCAATGAGGCGGCCCACGCCACGGCTTAAGGTCTCACACGCCGAGCCGCCGCTGATTATGTGGCCGCCTCCGCCCCCGAGAGCGGGGCATCGGATCTGCCGGATCGGGACACTACAACAGAAACACAGCAACAAGAAACACACTGGGCGTGGGGCGATCGCCTAACCACGTTCAGAGACCTCACCCAACACTGCAGACTCGAAAGACGCACATTCCCGCCACCGCACGATAAATTGAACAGGAACGAGGCCGTAACTTTACGCTTGCTCCAGACACACACCTACCCTAGCCCCGCTATCTTACACCACTGCTATCCGCGTTTATATCCAACAGACGCATGTAAAACATGCGGACATAGCGCAACGCTGCGACACATGCTCTGGGAATGTGCCGGCAACAACAGTAATCAAACCAGCTCCGTTAGCCACGCTTCCATAACCGCGGCCTTTGCCACAGTAGGAGAAGGCTCGAGCTTGCTTCTTCCCGACGCCGCCCCGGATGCGGGAGCCGCCGGGGACCTTCTCCGTAGGCGTCGCCGCCACTTGGAGGCAGCTATCAAAAGTTCAGAGCTGGCAGACCAGTTCTGGGCCGTCCGGCAAGCCGAAGATGCCGCTCGAGTCCAAGGACTTCGAGCCGTCACCTGAGGCCAGCACAGCAAGAACTGCCGGACTATTCTTTAATAAAGTTTCTTCTTCTTCTTCTTCTTATATTTATAAATTAGTTTTATACGGGTGTCACACGGCACACTTTCGATTGCGATCAAGCCCGATCTGGATCGAATTTCTCGGTTGCGATTGGTTTCTTTGCGCAAGCTGCGCGAGGGAGCCAATCGCGGTGGAGAATTTCGATCCAAACCGGGCTTGGTCGCGGTAGAAAGTGGTCGTGTGACACCGGTATGAGTTGGGAAACACTGCCATTTTGAATTTTATACTGCACCTTTTGCAGTATAAACTACCAGTTAATGAGCTTGTGTATGAGGCAACATTGAACTCCTGAAAACTATTGCTATTTTCGAATTGACTGCAAATGACTAGCATGCTGTGGTATTCTCCAAAACTTTAGTTTTAAAACTAAACAGCCTAGCATTTGATGGTGGCAGCAGTACAGTCGAGACTGCTTCTAACGAACCTGAGCGTCACACGGCGCCTGTTCGGTATATCCCGAAGTTAGTAGTAAGTGAATCACAGCGTTAAAAAAAAAGTGGCTAGTCAAAATACAAAATTTATTTCTTTGCAAAGAAGTTCATGATGATCGTCTGTTTCTGCAGTGCAGATCCGATGACTGCGGTCTTCAGTTTATTTAGAGCAGAAGCGTGCTCTTCGCCGAGGCCCTCTATGTAGCCCATTGCTACAGGTGCGCTTATGGGTGCTGGCTCATTGTCAAGTTTCATTGTCATCCGATTCCTCCACGTTGCTCTCCGCCCGCACTTCACAAATGATGCCCTCATCCGTGCACGGTTCCGCAATATCACCATCTTCATCAGCAGAAATAAAGTCATCCCAACCAATGTCGTGAGCCCCCATGTCGGAGTCGATGACGCGCTGCCGCAAATCGCCGCCGGACTGATCATCTTCGGAAGCATCAAGCTCGGCATCAGGCACTGTGTCGACGAAGCTGCATTGCGGAAACAGTTCCGCACGCAAACGGCTGTCACCTCCGCCCATACCGCCTTCATCATCCCAACGACTGAATACAGGGATACTCGAAGCGACAAGTTGGCGGCCGGGCGGTCAACAGCAGTGAGCAAGCGCTCCGCAATGCGGCGCCCATAGGATGCCTTGAATGCGCCTATTATGCCCAAATCAAGCGGTGGCTGTACTTTCGAAGTGGTATTGGGCAGCAGGAAATGTAGAGTAACTGCCATCAGAGAAGTTCGCACATGGTGCGCTGAGCAGTCGTCGAGCACGAGCAGCACGCCCCTACCTTGCGTCTGCATGTTGCGCTCAAACTCGTCCAGCCACTCTGCGAATAAATCGCCCATCATCCAGGCCTTAGTACTGTGCCTGTAGCGCTAGGGTACGTAGCTCCGAAAGCAACGCGGCTTCTTTGATTTTCCTATTACAAAGGGCACATGCCGGTCGCTGCCATCCATGTTAGTGCACAGAAGCGTACTTTACTGTGCTTGCCGCCAGCGCTTGATCGCCTTTCATGGCATGAGTGTTGTCGGCAGCATTTGATAAAATAATGCAGTTTCGTATGTGTTACAAATGTCCTGCTCCACATAGCTTGCAATAATGCCTCAGTTTCTTACAAGCCAAGTGGCAACGTCTTGGTCACTTACCAAAGCCGCCTCGCTGACAATCGATTTAAAAACAATCCTATGCCGCAATTTGAATCAATGTAGCCAGCCATTGCCTGGGCAGAAGTGAGGAAAATCTAGCAAAAATGCAAAGCTTTTAGCTTTGCCCAGCATCATTGGTCCGCTTATCGGAATGTAGTGAGCCCGTGCATCGATGCACTTAAGCAACGCGCCCTCTACGTCTGCATAGGCGGCCTTCCGCAGACGCTTTTTGTTTGTCAAGTTGGCATCAGAGCTGGCGATCTTTTCCTTGTTCTTTAGAATCGTCGAGATGCTTGATTTTGACACATACCTCTTCACCAACTCGCAGTTTTTAGCGTCTTGAGACAGTTCCGTCAAAATTGTTCGCTTCGTTGCCATGCCCAGTGCTTTTGGTTTTGTACGGTTGCAGGCACGGCATTACCGTCCGCCATCCTGAATACAACTTGAGTTCGACTAGAATAAAGCGCGGAAGTGAGGAAGCATGGACACTTGTGTAAAGAGGCCTGCTTCACGGTAACGGCCAGAAAACGAAACTTCTGAAGTTTAGCCGGCGGCCGTAACGCGGCCATCGAGACAGCGATGGTACGACAATGGTGTTGCAAGAAAGAGTGAGGGGATGGGAGTGGAGTCGGCGGAGTTGCGAGGAACGGCGGGAGGGAGACCTTGAAAGCCACACGCCAACACTCGTGGGCAGCGCGTGACAGAGTGCAAAGGGTAGCAGGGCACGAAACGGATAGTTCGCCTGCGAGGAGGTTTGGGAAAACAGACCGCACCTGTTTGTAACTGATTGGCAGGGCTGAAAGGCGTTCATTATACGGGTGATGTTATGCCATTGAAATAATGTATAGTTTGACGGTCGCACGGGTCTTGTTCATTTAAGCAAAAGTTCGCCTTAAGTTGGGCCATTATATGTGGGCTAGACTTACATGGTCTAGTTATAATATCCCACCTGGATGAAGGTTTGACTTCTGTTTTTAGTATTGTACAAGCCATTAATGCTTCCTTAGCTAGTTTTTACTGTTAGCCCTATCAGCGTTACTGACGTGCCGGTACCTTTCCTTGTTTCTGCCCTGTCATGTTTCTATGCCATTCCTTTTGTCAGATAGAAATGTGAGGATCACACCAAGAGAACATTTGCCATCATCTGTATCATTTTTAAAACATTTCTGCACTACCAAAAATAAGCCGTTGAGTTTGTTTCATAATATTCTAGGGAAAAACACACACACTGGGAATATGTCACCTCCCAAAAACCCGACTCTGAAAGAGTTAGCATAGACTTGTATAAGGGCCGAATTTTTCTCTTTTTTTTTCACAATTTTAGTGAGGTGAGGGAGTGAGGACACGAGACCGAACATTTTCGCCAAAATGGTGCCGGCACAGCCTTGACTCGTGCATACCCCAGATCCCCACATGTACCGTTGCATCAGAGGTCAATACGCAGCAAGCAAAAATTCACCGATGCACGTGCGCACGCACGGCATCGGGGTACGGAACGGAATTTGCTTCTCTGTTGAAATTTTTTTTTTTTCAAAATTTTGGTCTGGCAAGTTGGGGGTGCAGCCCTTAAAAGAGTCTATACGGTACTTATATGAAGACTGATGCCTTTAATTGAGTACATCAGGGAATTTTGTCCATTTAAGACAGTAGGCAATATGAGTGACAGATGGGTGTTGGCACTAAGGGCTGTGGCCATGCTACCATGGTTGTGCAGTAGCATCAACATTGCACTTCTTAATAGTAGAGAATTTCACGTACACAATGGCAGCTGACTAGCAAATCAGCGGGCATTTAGATAATTCTTGCCATGTTCTTTGTTGTTTCTGTTTAGTGCAATATTTTCCACTCATCCTGTTTCTTGTATAAAGCACCCTTTACACAATGTCAAGTGCAGGGTTTATAAGGTATTTTTTTTAAAATATAGGAAGCTAATAGTTCCAGTGAAACCACAATAGCCATAGCATCAGGAGCAGTAGTGTGCAGGTCTTACAACATTTTTCGCATACTGTAAAAAGTAGTAGTCCATTCTGATGCTAATACAGTTAAGGTCGGCCTAGCATAGCTTGTATGCTTTTTTTGTCTGTTGCATCTATAGGCAAAGATGCTTTTGCACATTAAACTGTGTGTTGCCTTGAAGCATAGGGATCACATTGTTTTACTGTCAAGGCAATCAGTTTACATTGCCCAGAGCTTCCACATTGAACAACTTTTTACATCTTTTTCATTTCATTAATCTAGCTGCTTTTGCCATGCAAACCTTGATGTTCTTAAACCCTGTCAGTTGTTTCCAAGCCTTCACTGTCACATTTTTTTTTCTGTCCTGCATAAATTTGTTGTGGTAAGAACTTGGCATTGCAGGTGTGTCAGACATGCGGAATATGTATTATTAATTAGCAGTGATGCTAATGCTAGTAGGGGTCATTGATGAGCCAGATTGAGCAAGTGTGAGGTCATTAGCTGGAACATGGTGGTTTCGTTCCTATGAGCCAAGTGCAGTAATAGTATGCTTCTGTCTTAAATTGGGCTACAACATGTTCAGCACAATAATTAATAGAGGGAACTCTGGCGCTAGTGTCTGAAGTGGGGTGCTTCAGTCAGCATGAGAAGGATGGTTAGTACATGAATTCAAACAGCTTCGTGACTTTTTAAACTCGTTATTTTCATCAAGATACTGCATTATAAATAATTAAATTATCATTAATAAAATTGTCCGACGGCAGGAATCGAAGACAAGACCTCTAGCACAGAAACCCAATATTGAAACCATTATGCCACGGATGCATGCATCGATAAGTGGCTTAGAACACCCATGTGAATTTCTTGCCGACAAGCCAGTGTGTTGAAATGCTTAGTGTGTTTCGATTTGGCCACCTCGACAGGCTGACCTACTACAAATAGTATCGATTATGCATGTTTGCACAGTCTTCTGCATTTATAAAAGTATAAATTGCTTTGAAATTTAGGACAATGAAGGAAGATGAAGTGTAAAAAACAGAGCCACAAGAATGTCTAAATCCACAAGCATGAAGGCCAAGACAAATCCATGTACTACCCATCATTTCCATGGTGGCTGAAAGATCTCAGTGCCAGTGTTCCTTCTAGTAATGATCTTAATAAACTCTATGGTTCAAATAAGCTCAGAGCAAATTAGGTGCATTACCTATTTCAGTGGCTATGGCCTTCTGCTGCTAAGCATGAGGTTACGGATTCTGTTCTGAACTGCAATTGTCACATTCCGATGAGGCTGGAATGTAAAGTACCTTATGTTCCAAGCTTTTAGTGCATGTTAAAAAACTCCAGGTGGTCATAATTAACCTGGAGCCTTCTGCTACAGTCTCTTTCATGGCTAAGGTGTTACTTATGAATGTTAAACTCAGTCAATCAAGCAGTCATACCAGGTTTTTTTTTTTTTTTATCTGCACCAAAGATTTAAAACTATAGAAATATAAATAACGGTCATGTTATTGTCACCATTTGCATGTCCAGATTGGCAACCTCTAGATAAGCAATAAGTTAACTTGCACAGTTATGTGTGTAATTTATGGCATTACGTTAACTATATTATTTATTATTGATCTGAGGTGGCTAAAGCAAATGAGCAGTTGGAAGCCCTTCCTCGACATTATCTAGTTCAGTGAAAAAAATGCTTCGTGAACAAATATTCCACTATCGAAGGCTCTCTGAAAGCGAAACTGATGCAGAAAAAGACATTGGACGTTTTCCGCTACGGGCACACGCTTTTGCACAACCGAGTTGCACGGCATGTTCTATTTCCGCCCTGCTTTTTGTCACGCTGCACCTTCACCACTGGCATGGCCTCAGGAGTAGGGGTTTTGTGGATTGCCTTCATTACCTTCTTCTTTTGGGGGATAGCATCAGCGCAATGTCTTAATTCCGGTGGTGCGCTAAATCTGTACCATCTTTCCATGGTGCATCCCTTCTGTGGTGTAGTAAAATTTTGGTGGCAGGTGTTCGCTGCTATACCGGCACTAAAATTTTGAACTGCTTACTTTCAAAATAGAAAAAATGGTGAATCAGAATGAAAGCGGCCGAGTCGCAAGGCATTGCTTGTGACCAAAGAGGAGTTTTTGTCCTTCTTCCATGCTTGTGGTACCATGCCATTGATGACAATGGCAACAGGATGAAATGTGGGGGGCGGTGAGCTCAGCATCGTAGATGCTGGTTTTCCACATCAGTTTTGCTTTCAGAGAGCATTGGATGTGAAATATTTGTTCACTCGTCTCTTACAAGAGCTTGATTAATGAAAAGTTTTTCACACAACTAGATAATGTCGAGGACAGATTTGAAACGGCTGATTGTTTTAGCCGCATAAATCAGTTATTAAAAAGTTAACATAACTCTGTTAATTACTCACATAACTGCACAAATTACTCCTTAGCTAGAGGCTGCCAATCTGGACACACAAATGGTGACAATAACATCACCATGATTTCATGATTTACATTGCTCTAATATTAAAATTTTGATGCAGATGTAGTAACAGCTGGTATCTTCAATTTTTGCAGTTGCTGTTGCCTTGTACAATCCCCACATATAAGGGTAGTAACTAGTGCTCTCACTTAGTTGTTCTTCTTTGATTATATTGCAGTGGTGAAAAACAGTTTCCTGCTTTTTACCCAGGTAATCATGGTGCAGGTAACCCATCAGAAACTGAAACACCACTTATTGCCTGGGGAGCAGGGATTGCACCACCTCGATTGTCAGGGCGTGATGGCTACTACGATGGCTACTCGGAAGGTATGCATCTTTTGTCTGTGCCACGCATACACCCAAGCGCTCAATGTGATCACCAGATGTCGCGGTGCTTCTAGTGAGTCATGAGTGGCAAAGTGAAGTCAGTCACATGTATAATATTGGCTTGAGCTAGTTGGTGCTCTTCATTACCCAGAAATGTTTTTGAATAAACCACTGTGATGTTCATTAGCCCTATAGCTTCTTGATACCTTCTGTTGAAAAACACTTCCTGTCAGGATATCAAACACTGAACCGAAAACCGGAAGAAAACATTATTTTTGCTCGAACTGGAACTTAATCGGAACATTGCTATTTTTTTCTTTTTCACTCTGGAGCGAAATCAACAGGAAAAAACTGTTTTTGATTCAGGTTGGTAACCTTTTCTGGAGCCTTTCATCCACGCATTTGCCTGCACTTGTGGCTTAACTATGCTACCTTATTTGTATGTAGACACCGTCTTCCTGTGATTTCAAATGTAGGAGCATCGTTAGTGGGGTTTTCAGCGTATAGCATCCGGGGGCAGATTAGGTGCTGTGTTAACACGCCAATATTTGTGCGTAAACGCAGCAGCGTGTGATATTAAAAAAAAAAAATTGTTTAGAAACATTTTACAGACTGTGCATTGTACAGGCTTTGCATCGGGCATTGAGTAAGGGGAGCATCACAACAATGAGCCATAGATGAACAGTGGGAACTAAAGTACAAAGTACAATGTACAAAGTACTTGAGGCAGGGACACACATATAGAAGTTCATTGCTTGTCTCCACTATGACTGTGAAACAGCAGGCGTTGGGTGTTTCATCGGCACCAATTAACAGGCCATTCATTGAAAAAGTGTTACTGGGCCTTGAATGGAGTGATCAACGAAATGAGCCATCAAGGCTCTTGAATATTTAGTTAGCAGAGGCCTGTGTTCAAGCTATGATTGGGTCCTTCCATCACGAGCCTGTATACAGTAGAACCTCGTTTAGACGTTTTGGAAAAAGCTGAGAAAAAACGTACTAGCCGGGAAAATGTACGACCCGAAGCAGATAAAAAATTTGACAGACTCAACTATAATTGACATCTACGTAATGCGAAGCGTCGCGCGAACCGTTGCAGCACAAGACGCCGACGCGCGTCGAGCTGGTGGTGCTCCGGCGGCCCGAGACCCGTTTTGTTGTTTTCCTTTTGCGTGTTGTTTTAAGAGGGTGATGGGAAACCGAAACGAAATCGAGCTCCTGGGCGACGCCGGATGCCGCAGAATCGAAACGCCGCCTGCAGCAGGGAGCGGCGGTGCGTTTGGATTATCGCCGCCTACTAAAAGCGTGCAGTACGCTACCAATGACACTACGCACCACGCTCTGTAAAACAGATAGGTGAAAATGCTTATCGCAATAGGTTTGGCGGCGATAGCTGTGAATGCGGCGTGCCACGGCCCGGGCGGAGATTTGCTGGTACCGGAATAAGAAACTGCGCGCCGTCATTTTCTCGTGAGACTGGCGGCTACATATACTGTTCTCGATCGCGCGCGCCTCGTGCCTTTTCTTGTTCACAAGGGATCAAGCGGCCGGAAAACGTATACGATCGCAGTCTGCAGCAGGGAACGGTGGCGCGTTTCGGTTATCGCCTATTAAAAGCGTGCGCTACGCTTCCGACGGCACCACGTTCTTTATATATAAAACACGTAGGCGAAGATGCTTATCGCAATAGGATTGGCAGTGATAGCTGTGAATGCTGCATTCAACGACCTCGCAGAAGATTTGCTGGTACCGAAAGGAGAAACTGAGTGCGCGCCGGCGTTTCCACTTGAGACGGGCGGGCAAGTATTGCGGTGAAGATGCCGCGGTGGGCAACTATATTCTGTTCTCGATCGCGAGCGCCTTGCGCATTTTCTTGCTTACAGGGGATCTAGCGGCCGGGAAACGTTTCAGACGACCGCATTTTGGCTATGTACTGAACGTTGGTGCCGAAAAATTGTGTTTTCCGGGAACGTATGAGTTGGTAAAAAATTAGCGTAACTCTGTTGGTTCATTTTTAAAGGGACACTAAAGTTTACTATGAAGTTAAGTTAAAGTGATAAAGCAATGCTCTAGAACGTCTAAGGCGTCAATATAATCGCGAACAGAGCTTTAGTAACCGTGAAATTGAGGTAAATGCGTGACACGATTTGAGACCCCCCCCCCCCCAGCGACATTCCGGTACTAGCCCGATGACGAAGGTACTCCTCATCATAATTTATGTCACTAGTACTCACCTACTCGTATTAAAAAGAACATTTCATTAGGTTATAAGACGGAAGAAAATGCTACTTGTCTACTTCTGTTAGATTCTAAGAAAAAATAACATTTTGACGTTACCCTTCAGTAGTATGGGTGTTCGAAAGGTTTCGTTTTCGCTCGACTCTGCGCCGCGCGCGCTTTGGAGTTTCAGTTGTTTCTTTACCGCGTCGTGCTGTGGTGGTCCTGCTGGCTCGCGAAACTTGCATTTGGAACAAGCAGCGAGAATGCCACATCCATGTGATGTCGTTGGATGCGCGAACGGTCCGCGGAACTTGGCCAAGGGCAGTTGCAGCGGCGTTGAATCGAACGTTACTTATCACTGTGTGCCAACGAGTGAACCTCTCTGTTCGAAGTGGTTAAGTGCCGTACCTCTCCCACAGCGTGCTGGCAAAGAGCCAAAAAATCACATAGTGCGCTCGCTGCACTTTCGTCCAGAGGATTACGAGTTCAACGCCGACTTACTGAAGTCGTGTGGAGTGCCTTTCAAAGCAATGCTTTCCCGTAGCGCTGTTCCGTCGGTCTTGCCTGCATTCTCCGAAGCGCAAGAACAACTGCAGGTCGAAGACGGGGCGGTGAGTGCGGCATTCGGTTTTCACGAAGGAAAAGCTACAAATGTGCGAATATGTACAGCCATGACATACAGTTGCCGTCGTAGTAGTACGCAACGACGCCGGCAGCGCGAGCCCTCAGCAGCAGGTCACGTTCATCAGTGCTTAAATCGCTGAAATCAAGCCCAGCATCGCGAGCCAATGTGTCGTTGTCAGGGTAGTCCATTGCAACGAGCGTCAAAGTTGGCGTCATACGTACGTGGACGCTTCAGAACGCATTTTCTCTTAAAATAAGTATCTTCTTCGCATGAAACAAGCGTTTCGAGGTTTCTGGGATAGTATTTCAACAGTCCACGTTGACTTAATATTAACCTTTAGTGTCCCTTTAAAGCAAAGC
Source organism: Dermacentor andersoni (assembly GCF_023375885.2). Lineage (NCBI taxonomy): Eukaryota > Metazoa > Arthropoda > Arachnida > Ixodida > Ixodidae > Dermacentor > Dermacentor andersoni. Next base: position 80,319,199 of record NC_092814.1, read on the forward strand.
TTTCTTTGACTCATCTTTCAACTTTCCCACTGCTGCTGCTGCTGCTGTCGCGCACACCGCGTCGGGGGCGGGGGAGGGGGGGTCAGAGCATGAAGTTATCACCCCACTGCATCCAATGTGCACAATAAGCTCTGGAGCCCCCTGGCCATCCCCACTTTAGCCGCTTGACAGCTGTAATTATCCGTGACTCCCCTCAGAAGCATTGCAGAAACTGCAGTGCTTCCCTTTCTACTAACTTGCCAGGAGGGACTCGGATAGAACTGTAGAGAGGAGAAGGAGAGGGAGGAGAAGAGGCAGTTCTCATACAAGAGAGGAGGGAGGTGACATGAGAAGGCAACACCACCTGGACAAGAGAAGGCCTGAGAAAGTGAAAATGACACCGCTGAAGTGATTGAAAAGAAAGTGTTAACTGATATTTTCCGTGACGTAATGTTAATATAACCACAGCGGAAAGAATATATAGGTTGGGTAGAAAGCAGGAAGGAAAAGTACGCCCAGTTATCATGAGAGTTTTCGACTACAAAGAAAAGACTGTGGTGTTTAAGAACTGCAGAAAGGTAGAAGGGACTGGTATTTCTGTCTCGAATGATCATTCTATAAACACGCTACAAAAGCAGAAAGACCTGTGGGAAAGTGCGAAAGCAGAAAGGGAATGGAGCCTAAAGGTTCGACTCATGTATGACAAGATTGTTATCGACAACGAGTTGTATGCATGGAACGATGCACCGTCTTGTAGAATAAAAACAAGCAAGAAAAGCAACTGCAGGTGAGTCTGAATAACACTGTAGAAACCAAATTCGAGATTTCACGCTAATTAATAATAATTCTCCTAGACTAGTGAACAAAGCCATTGAATTTGAGCACCTTCTTTTTCTGTATAACCTCGATATTGTCATTGTGACCGAAATCTACATACGCGACAGTGAAATAATACTCCCCTCTTATCAAATATTCGAAAGGATTGTGAAACTCGTGGTGGTGCCGTAGCGATTGTTCATGAAAAAGATGTTGAGCTTGTGATGATACGCGAATGCCCCGATAACCAAAGTACTTGGTACAGATCAATGCTGTGCGGCTCTCCTTGCGTAATTGGTGCTGTTTATAGACCTCCTAATGCCCTTCTTGCCTTTCTAAAATCAATTCATGACTTTTTTACTGACAATGTATCTGAAAACACGCAGGTAATTATAGCAGATGATTTTAACCTGCCAGATATTCATTGGGTGGTACGACAGATTGGCTCAGCAGACTTCAAGCACTGTGATGCTTTATTTGACGTGGTATTTAGCAGAGATCTTACGGAGGTTGTTAATGAAGCAACTAGAATGGGACCAACTACTCAGTCAGTGCTTGACCTTGCATTTATAGATAGCAGGATTACTGATTATGCCGTTTCATTTAATGACGGACTATCATACCACAAACTTGTCCTATTGTGCATAAAAAAGTTTTGCCAGTCAAGCTTCACCGAGAAACAATACACGTAAGAAATTTTGCTGCAGCAGATGATGCTAGCATCCTAGATTACCTGGAGATGGCACTGGAGATGTTTCATGGATCAGCTGATGTCAATACGTTGTGGCATAAGTTTAAAGGTATTGTCAAATACTGTATGCATAACTGTGTTCCAATGAAGATAAGCAAACATGAAAAAGCGAATTCCTTGGGTGAACCGAGAAATCATTTAGTTAAAGCATTAAAGCAGAAATTAAAATGTAGAAGGAAAATTAAAAACAAAGATCATAATGAGATTCGAGATCTTTCGATAATACTAAAGGAAAAATTATCTGCTGCAAAAGAACATTACTATTCCCACACTTTATCATGGTTTATGAAAGATTCGCCACAGCGTTTTTGGCGTCACATTGCTCCATCACGTAAGGATGTGAGGTATGTTACCAACAATGAATGTATAATTACAGACCTTGCGCAAATCGCTGATAGTTACAACAAATTTTTACATACCGTGTTTGACCATCCCCTACCATTGCCTGCAGAAATAAGAGAGAAAATTACTAATGCTCGTTCAGACATGCCAGACGTTATCTTAAAAAAGGTATACTTTCACTTCTTTTAGGTCTAAACACAAAAAAGTCTCCTGGCCCAGATGGCATCCCTAATGAATTCTTGAGATGATATGCTGAATGGATTGCAAAGTCTTTGCTGATAATTTTCGCTGCGTCTCTTGAACAGCACAATTTACCAAATGATTGGATAATGGCGCGAGTCGTGCCAGTTCATAAAACTGGGGACAAACATACAGTTCAAAATTATAGACCCATTTCAATTACAAGTACTTGCTGCAAGATATTCAAGCATATCCTATCAAAAAGCTTGTTTAATTATATTGAAAGCTCGAACATATTTTTTTCTAACCAGCATGGATATGATTCTATGGGATATTGTCGAAGTTCCTGTGTGTGATGTTGAAAATTTGATTTTGTATGGTACAGTTGTTGCTTGTAGTGTTCGGTGCCTGTCATACAATGCTCATTTATATACCTGCAGATTTTCTTGTGTAAAATTGGCATAATTAAGCAGTTGTATTTTCTGGTTTGATTTGTGTAGCGCTCATGTTTATAGCGATCTTTGAAGCCTATTTTATGATTTCTCCACCCTGTATTGGTCTTTGGGCTAACAATATCAATAAATAAATACAATAAAACCCCAGAGGTATTATTATTTTTGTTCTAATGCATTACCTTTTAAAATGTGGATGTTCACATCTCCAGCGATTTATTTACAAGCAGCGTTGAGTGTGCTGGTGGGGGATGTACCTCAGCGTTGGTGCACGGCACTCCTACACTTGTAATGAAGTTTTCACTAGCATACTTCCACTATATCATATCAACAACAATTCTTAACAGACTCAGCTGTATTATGTACTCATCATTCAGGAAGTGTGTTGCCTCTGTAGCTTGTCACTTTCATTTACCAACAAACTTAAAGAAGAGATTCTGTAAGAGAGTCTCTGATTTCATATTTAATTTAACATTGTAATTGTGTGAGGTCAAAATATTGGCAGAGGTCAAAACTCTGAAATAAAATTAATACTATGTACTGTATTTACTTGCATAATGATCGCACTCGCGTAATGATCGCACCCCTGAATTTTGTCATCAAAATTTGATTTTTTTCCTTTTTCGTGTAATGATCGCACCCCAAACTTGCCACAGCGATATGTCGTGTGCCAAGTCTAGCTAATGATGATCATGCTTAGTATCTGTTGAACGCTATGGGAACAACTCTTCAAGACATACCAAGCGGCCTACACACACCAAACATTCTTAAGTAGATGCCTCATTTCATTCCTTTCATCACTTTCCACACTTCCATGAAAAAAAAGCTACAACCAAACTTGCCTTAGCTTTATTATTTGTAGGCTTTATAATGGTTGGGGTGAACAACAACAACAAAAATGGCACCTTTTTATTCCTCTCCTCTGCACTCGTGGGCACGCAACAAATCGCTAGCGGCAACAATAGTAGCCACGTTTACACTGATACGTTAGAAGTGTACCCTATTCATACGCCGACGCTTGTAACACAGCTAAGATATTTGCCCACCCTTAGCGGTAATGTGCCGCATTAGGATAGTATTGAAGACAAATGCCGCAATTTCCGCAGCGTGCCCGCCATGTGTTTCTATGTCACTGGCAATTAAGCACGCCCATCTCTGTTTCTGTCCCCTCAAAGTGGTCATGGCTATGTTATTGCTGCAAACTTGCCGACAGTAACGATATTATTCATTACTGACAAGGAAGAAACTGTTTCAATGCGCGTAACATACTCACAAGAAGAAAAAAAAATCGCGTTGGGCCCGTTCCGCTTGCTCTGCCAGCCGCCATTTTTGTTTTGGTGTCCAGCACTGTTACAGCGGCAGCCGCCTATTTTTTGGCCTGTACAGGAAAAACATTGATTCACAGTGGAGGAAAAGAACTAGGAAGCTTACAAGCAAGTATGCGACCTGTAGGGTGGGCAACACAGCAACAAAGAACGTCAAGCGGAAAGTCAGAGAGGCTAAAATAATCTCCTGGGTGGCGGCAATGGAAAGGAAACCTGCCATGAGTAACTACTTAAGAGGAAAAAAACAAAATCAGGAAAGGAACAATTTATGATAACTCAAAGGAAAGCTCATTACTTTTCGAAGCGAGATCGGGATACCTTGGAACACGCACCTATAAAGCGAGATATAAGAAGGAAGAAGAAGAAGCATGTGCTTGCCGCGGTAAAGCGAGGGAAACGATGCAGCATGTTGTATTAGAATGTGAAGATATCTGCCCAGCGATTGATTTAGGAATAACTGGCCTCCTTGAAGCCCTTGGGTTCAGCGAGAGCATGGGGAAAGTAAACATGTCCACAATAGAAATTAGTAAGAGGCAATTGGAAGATTGGTGGAAGAAAAGTAGGGAAACGACAAAAAACGGAGACATACAAAAGCAAAGTTCGCAATAGGGGATCAGAAAGTTGGGTTGTGGGAGTTCATAGGGGTTTTTTTTTTTTTTTTTTTTTTTTTTTTTTTTTTTTTTTTACCTAGGTAGGACATTAGGCAGTATAATAGCAAGAGCTTGGTGGCGCAACCCAGCGCCCTGTTCCAAAGGGGACACTCATAACATCCATCCATCCATCCATTTGTTGTCATCCCGCAGCAAGCGTGGGATGAAAAAAAAACTTTCTGCGAAAATTTAACCCGCGTAATGATCGCACCCCTGAATTTGCGTCAATTTTTTTTTACAAAAAAGTGCGATCGTTATATGAATAAATACGGTATATACCTAACTAGCCCTTGGTTCTAACAGCATACAGTAGGCTAGCTGTAAATTTGTTTTGGCTAGAAGGCTGAAGCAGGGTGCTCTGTGCAGTGTTAAGTGTCAGCCCTCATGCATGGTTGTAGTCTTGTATGGTTTCTGCTTGCAGCAGAAACCAAACAGTGGCTGCATGCAGCCACTGTTTGGCTTTCGGGGGGGGGGGGGGGGGCAGGATTTTTTTATGAGAACTGATAACCCAAGCATTGGAGCAGAAGCACTCATGGCAGGGTCTGCCTTTTTCAGATATGCTAAAAGGAGTGATGTATTCAGACTTGTCCGTGGAAATATCTGCACATAGTGTTTGGACATCTTGGGCAGGAACATAAAGTGTTAATAACAGCAAATTTGAACATTTATGCTACTGGCTCGGAAAACAGTTGATTACGGAACTTAAAGGGACACTAAAGGCAAATACTAAGTCGACGTGGACTGTTTAAATACCATTCCAGAAACCTCGCAGCGCTTGTTTCATGCCAAGAAAAGACTTAGTTTACGAGAAAATTGTATCTGAAGGTTGGTCTGAATACCTTTTTCAAAATTCAGATCTCCTGCCACAAAGCCGGGGGGTGGGGACGTTGCATACGCAATCACCACCCTTTGCTGCCTTCGGTGAGTAAAAGGGCGCCCGATAGGTGGTGGTACCGAGCCCAGACAGAGCGGTCGATTCGCCACTGCAGCTGCTTTTTGGTCAAGTGGCAGATACCGTTCGGGCATCCCGCAGTGTCACATGGAAGTTGAATTCTCTGCTACTTGCAGTTTGTGCGAGTTTCTTGAGCCAGCAAAACCAGCGCAGCACTATGCGATACCTATTGAAACGCGAAAGCATGGGCGGCGTGGAGTCGAGAGAAAACGAAACCGTTCAACCGCCCGCGTCGTCGTCAAGGGTAATTTCAATGAATTTTGTAAAAAAATGAAATAGAACTGGACGAGTAGCATTTTATTTCATCTTAAAATACAATACAAGGACGTTTTGTGCAACGAATGGTTGAGTACTAGTGACAGAATTTAATTGAGGAGTGCTTTCATCATCTCGCAAGTACTTGAATGTCCTGGGGGAGTCTCTAATCATGTCCTGCATTTACCTCAATTTCTTGGTTATTAAGGCTCTGTTCACGATAATATTGATGCCTTAGAGATTCTTGAGCACTAATCTATCACTTAGCTTAACTTAATATTCGCCTTTAATGTCCCTTTAAAGGGAAGAACACAGAGCTTAATGGGACAGTAAAGAGCAACAATAGAGCAGTTTAGGCCGGCAAATTATTTTTTTCATAACTATATTCATTAATTTGATAGAAAAGGATAGATTATTAGTGCAGAAAATGAAGGCCAAATTTTCCTTGTTTTTGTATACCAGCCCCAAAACCTCGACTCAGGTACGTGTGATGTCAAGTTTCGCAGTATTTTCACATATTTGGTATGTTTTGGCACAAGAAAAGTTCTTGAAACTGGCTAGGTCGAGTCTTTGGTTCTTTTAGAATGCATTGTACTCATTCTTTATCAATTTATGATTAAGTAGGCTAATGTAGATGCTGTCAAAAATCTATGATGTCATGGCGAGTTGGTGTGGGAGCTTTCCGGGCAGTATTACTATCCATCTTTCGTTTTTGTATCTTTTATGACTTGCCCAGACTTCTCTTACGGTAAGAGTTGCCATTGAGCCTATTACAGAAGCGTCGTGTACTAACACAACTTAGCATTTATTTTTAGTGCCCATTCAAAGGAGCGCTGACACAAAGATATATTGTCTATCTTTCTTTGCTTTATTAGGTGGTTGTCAACTCCATATTTATGATATGAAGGCTCAATTTCGCAACTGCACAGCAAATCATTGTCACCTTTTGATACAACCAGTTCTAAATGCAGCACAGATGTGAAGCAGGAGGCTGGTTACGCCACAGAAATTGTAGGTTTGGAGGTACAGTAAAACCTCCCTAATTCGGATTTCATGGGACTTTAAGATATGTCCGAATTAACTGAATGTCGAATTATCAAAGGTATCAAGAAAACAATCAGCAAATGCTTACTATGTCAACATGCTTTTATTTACTAAATGAGTCAGCAAATCCTGTTTCTGTGTTGCACAAAACCAGTGCGGAAGTTACGATTGTCATCATCTCATGACTGATAGAGTTCGCAGTGGCAAAGGCCTCATGACTTCCTTCGCAGCGCGGCTGCAGCGTGCGTCTTCATCCGAGACACTTTTCACCACCACATACACATCCCGATTATTTTTCAGCAGGTTCTCAGCCGATTGTCTGTCCATTGGGATGTAGCCGGTGCTCTTCATCCTTGACAGCTTTGCACTGAGTCGAAACGAAGCAACTGTTTGCCGCAACTGCTGTGGACGTAACCGCGATGGCTATCGACGCTATCATGAACTGTGACCTTGCAGTTCTTAAGGCACACAGCCAACGCACACACCGAGTAAAAACAAAACTGCCATTTGCTGCAACAACTGTGGACAGAAATGTGGTCGCTATCGACGCGATCATGCATTGTGACTGACTGTGTTGTTTTGAAGGCACACGGCCGATGCGGTGTTATGGACGGTGGCATCTGACACAGGCTAAGCCTGATCCTCTGCTGTTTCTTCTCTAGGAACACAGAAGTGCCTCTCGCCTCCTTTCTCCTTTTATCCCATCACATGGTGGTAGCACTCAGCTTTCGGCAGTGTGGCTTTTTTGTGGGTGCACACAGCTGTGTGTAATACCATGTGAGCACCACTTCCGGTTCCTATGATGTATTGAGTCTTCTGCTTCACATATAAAGCCACCTTCCACCTTGAACTGATCACATTAAAATGTGATTTAATTACATTTCTCACACCCGAAAGAAATTGGGGCTCCATGCTGTAATTACAGGGCTGACAGTTATACATAAAAAAAAAATGTATTGCTCCTACTTCTTTAAGTATTTGAACACTTAATCATTAGTGCTATAGTGTCGCTTATGTGATGTAGCTTTTCCTAGTTTTGGGGTTGATATCTTTTGCACAGAAGTGCAAGTTCTTACTGTTAGTGTTGTGCAGATGGGGATATTTTTAAACTAATTCAAATATAAATCAGATAGTCATACTAACAAAGTGAATACTGAATGAATAATTTTTGGATACTTTCAAATACCATCACAATTGTTTTCAAATTGCAAACCTATTTCTACTAAACATTTAAGCAAAGTGATGTGGTGCATCTCCCAGCATGGTTACAATAGTGTCTTTGCTACATATACCAGGGCGTAGTTGAACTGACAACAGGTCACTAGGCATTGACATATAGCCCTGGAGGTACCACAGCACAATTTTTTGGCACAGAAACTATACAGTGAACAATGGCAGGAAAGCTTCAAGCGATACCTTTTACCAGCATCATGAAAAATATGTTATCATTCTGGATAGAAATCAACACTTCGTCATTTCGCTTGAATTATATTTAGCACACAGCAGCATGATTTTGTGTTCTCCTTTTCTTTCATATGAGTCATCAGGATGCCATTATCTTTTATGCCTGCCAACACAGAAGCAATGTGCCTGATTCTTTTTCTTTTTGTTATTGTAGCATGGAATCTTTCCTTATACAGAAGAGTGGACATCAATCAAGCTGATTTGGCACCTCTTATGGCTGTTCTCTTGGGTGTGCCTATTCCAATCAATTCTCTTGTGAGTCTTTGAGGATTGAAGCACAGTTGCAAGCATGAGACTTATGCCGAGTTGTATGCATCATTTGTATGTTGTTCTATTAAATCTTTTGTGCAGGGTGTCTTGCCTGTTGAATACCTCAACACTGACTGGCACTTCAGAGCAGTTGCACTGCTTACAAATGCAAAGCAAATTCTCGCACAGTTCAAGGAGCAAAAACAGATTATAGAGGACACAACATTTTCTTTATTTTTTCGTCAGTTCAGGTAAGTTTAGAACATATTGAACCTCATTAAACATGTTTTGTAGATGAGATTCTGTTGGGGCTTTCATGTTTTGTCTTGTTTTCAGGGACATGATGCCCAAGAGACAGCATGAGCTGATTGAAATGATTGAGACTTTACTCAAGCAGTCAAGGTACAAGGAGGCAGTAAGTGTTAATGCCATGCTGCAAGACATTTATTTTCTCACAGAAAAAAGAAGAAGGAATTGGACCAGCTTGTCAGCTTTTAACACTTGGAAGTGCCACTAGTAACAACCCTAATTTTCAAAGCTCTAACATATTTGTAAATTTCAGGCTCTAGTTGTCATGTATGACTCATGACACTCCGTTCATATATGGATATATTTATAGTACTAAAGTATGTGACTATATATTTAATGGCAGAACTGAAAAAGTGGGAAGAGAAGAACTAATTGTTGGGTTAAGTAGTTGGTCTTGCATGCTTACAAAGGTACATTCTCTCATCAAAAGTCCGAGGATGAGGAAAAAGCTGCGAGTGTTGCAGGGAACTGATTATAAGGGGATACTGTATTTTCTTGTGTAAGGAGCACAACCCTAAATTTGAACTGAAATATAAAAAAGAAAATTTGAAAAATATTTGTGCATGAGCCACTCTTTGTCTTTCTAATAAAAATCAAAGCCCTCGGTTTCCTTTTTTCTCAGGCATGCACCTTGTCATCTGCGGTTACATGGCATGTGCTTCTTTACCTCTGTGCAATTCATAAAGGCACATTGTGTGGCTCTTTGGGATTTTCTGTGGTCTGTTTGTTGCTTCTACGGTTTGTAGTCTGTTTGAGGGAAGCTCATTAACTAAGCTTTAGTGTCGTGGGAACATTCATGTCTCAGTAATTAGCGGCTTGTCCCTGCTCTTCATAACTTCATGCTCTTCTATATGTAATACAGCAATGAATGCTTGTGTTACAGAGCAGCCCAAATTCTGCTGCAAGCTTATAAAGTAAATGTACACATATAAAGTAAATGTAATATCTAAATTTAATATGCAGTGTTTCAGCGAACACTTTCAAAATTTTTTCGATATTGCCTGTGGCGGATAGCACAATTCTAGTCCCTGAGCTAGTCTACTCGAAGAGGCGGACATTACTTGCACAAAAAAATTGAAATGCATAATCGACTAATAAAAAAAATCCCTAATTAAGTTTTTAACTAATGGCCTCATGGCCCTTGTCGTAATTTACTAATTCTAGCGGGTGAGACTGCAAGGTATATCCACTTGAAAATAATTGTGTGGATGACACCATTTACGAAATATAAACCGTCAAACTCACGGTAAAAATGCACGGTCATTCCACTTCCTTTCTTAAGAAAACATCGTTTTATGGACCGAAGCGCGCAAGTAACTGGAATGCCAATGCATTTCTCTGCAAAGTTAGGGAATTACTATCTCAAAACTGGTGTCATCCTGTGAATTCGTTTCAAGTGGATCTGCCTTGCGAACTCCCCGGCTAGAATTTGTAAATTGAAATATGTGCCATAAAGTAATTCGCTGAAAACTGAATTAGTGATTTTTTAAATTACTTCATTATGTATTTCAATTTTTTGCACAAGTAATGTCCGTCTCTGAGTAGACCAGCTCATGTACTAGAATTGTGCTATCTGCCATAGGCAGTTCTAAAGAAATTTGAGAGTGTTCGCTGAAACACCTGGTATATAAAAAGGTCAATGTATGCATTAATTTTTCAGAAATCTTTAAAACATAAAAAAAAATAATATTCTCCTTACCGAGAAACATATTGTACAGAGCACATCAAGCTACCTTTGGACAGAGTTCAGGGGACAAAATCACAACAGAATTCATTCCAGAGAAAGAGCTACTGTGCATTTGATTGCTAGACATAACACAATTCCTGTTGTATGGAAAGCTTTTCCTTTTCTTTCTTTCTTTTCTTTTTTTTTCCCTGTCAAGGGAGAAATCAGATGCTTTTTATAAGGCTACACCACTTATTAAAGGACACTATTATAAAATCTCACTTTCTGTATGCCGAAGTCTCTCTTCTGTATACATTATATACTATTTTCTATTGTTTATAGGTCCAAGTCATCGAGAAGTTTATAGAACTCTCTTTGAAAGGGCTTGTGTACTATCAGAAGTATGACAGACTGACCTTGAGGTAGGTTTGTTTATATTTTACTTGCTTGTCCCCATAACTCGTGTAGCAGTGCTACGATTTTGTATGCTCTTGCTAATTATGCCATGTGAAGAAACCTATGTGAACATGACATCACAAACAGTTGAATTGAGGAAGAGTACTTCTAGTGTTTTGTGTGCTGTTGCTAATTATACCATGTGGAGAAACCCATGGTGAACATGACATCATGAACAGTTGAATTGAGGAAGAGTGCCTTTATTCAGTCATTGCATTTAGGTTTCCGACATGTGTAGTTTAATTGCTAAAAAATCCTCTCTTATAAAAATACTACAAATGTATTTTATTTTATTTTGCCCTCAAGACTGAAGTGTTACATAGAGGAGTGGGTAAAAACATGCAAAAGTAAATAACAAAGCAGCAAAAAGTGGCTAGTTAATACAGCAAAATTTATTACTTAATTGCATCCCGGAGGGAATGAAACAATTGTCCTTGATTGCAACAACTTCGCCGGGAAGGTGGTGCCATTTGTGAGAGTTCCTAGGAATAAATTGTTCGTGGCAGGTTCTGGGGTGGCATTGAATTATTCCAACCTTATGGCTATGATCAATGCAAGAGGAAATGTAGGTAGGAGAGGGTATAAGATTATAGCGCAGATGGGAATTGTGGAAATATATTTAATGAAATAAAGCAAGGAAAAAGTACTTACATCCGTTTGAGAGCGGAGCAAGTAGCAAGGAGTTATTCATGGAAGTTACACTTGATGTGCAGCTGTAATTGTTATAAATGAAATGCGCGGCATTATTTTGGATTAGTTCAAGTAATTGAATAAGGGTTTCGAGGTGCGGGTCCCAGATGGATGAGGTGTACTCCATTTTACTCCTAATAAGTGTTTTGTATAAGGTTAACTTTAATGATGTAGGAGCAGAAGAAAAACTTCTGCGAATATAACCTAGCATGAGGTTAGTATTGTTAATTACCTTATCGATGTGTAACGACCAGGAAAGTGTCGAGGTTATGTGGACACGTAGGTATTTATTTATAGGAGGTTACGGTTTCTAGGGGAATATCATTAAGGTAATAGTTTGGCGAAGGAATATCACTGCAAGTCACACGCATACATTTACATTTACTTATGTTAAGTTGCATTAGCCATAAGCCACATCATTTAGACATAGCGTTAATATCATCTTGTAAGAATTTGTTATCAGATTTGTCTGAGATTTCACAGCGGATAACACAGTCTTCTACGAAAAGGTAAGTGTTAGAAAAAAAATAATTGAGTAAATCGTTAATGTAAATTAGGAAAAGAAGAGGGCCTATAACTGATCCTTGGGGCACACCAGAGTCTACGTTGTTAAATGAGGACATATGGTTTTTTGACGCAACATATTGTTACCGATTAAGCAGAAAATGTTAAAGCCATGCAAACACGTTAGGATCAAGACTAAGTTTACTAAGTATAAATTAAAGCAATTTATGACACACTTTGTCGAAGGCTTTGGCGAAGTCAAAGAAAACGCAGTCTGCAAATGAACCTTTGTTGAAATATGATGAAAGCTGTGATTAAAAGAAAGGAGTTGTGTTTTGCAAGACAAGCTTTTCCAGAAACCTTGTCGTGCTTTTGTGAAAAATAAGTTATTGTCTAAGTGCTTTGCTAAATGTGAGTACAAAACATGCTCAAGAACCTTGCAAGGAATGTTCGTGAGGGAAATAGGGCGGTAGTTGAGGGGCGAATTTTTGCTGTCGGACTTGTGAAGCCTTCCCGACCTTCCAATCTGCAGGGAGCAGATGGGTGCCTAAAGATTGCTGACAAAATTCTTGAAAGTAGAACAAATTAATAAACAACAGTACTTTTCAGAAATTTCACGTTAATCTGATCAGCACCATGACTTGATGAAAACTTCAGACCTTTGATTACATTTTCGACCCCAAGAGGTTCAATGATAAAAGTTCATAGCTGGGTAATTCCAAAACTCAAGAGTTAGAAGTGCAAGGTCAGTGCATACGACGAAGTTGTTCCAGAATACAAAATTAAGGACATGGGGCCATACATCATCGGGTACCGGTGGACCACTGGAATCAATCAGCGTGACCGAATTATGTTTGGGGGGTTAATAACACACCAAAACGTTTTAGGGTCATTCGCAAGCATTGTAGGCAAAGTGTGTACTTGGAACGCCTTTCTGGCAAATTTTATGGCAAGTTTTATGGCCTCTGTGTAGGTATTGTTCGCTTCCTTATAAGCATCCCTTTTCAAAGCCAGTGCGCTTTTATTCACTATGCGATACAGTCATTTTTCTTTTTTTTTTTAGTTGGAAAGCCTTTTTTAACTTGGAGTTGAACCAGAGCTTTTTAACATTGCATGGTATTACACTTCACGAAACAAACTTATTGGTGAGCTCATGTATTTTATTTTTGAAAACAATCCAGTTCTCATCAACCATGCGATCATCAAATTGGCTTGGAAAGGATTAAGAAAGGTAGCTAGCTCAATATTAACATCATCAAAATTTTCCCTATCATAGTGGTAAATTATTATGATTATTTCAACAACTGGTTTTAACACAGGAGACAACATGTTGAACAAAAGCCCCAGGTGATCACTTAAGCCCAGTAAGCATGAAACATTGGTAACTATGTTAAGATGAGAGAGTAAGATTAAGTCAAGGAGGTTAGCAGTGCTGTCTGAGATCCTAGTTGGTTCTAATACTAATTGTGTTAGGCAAAATAAAGAGCAGAGATCAAGAAAGTCTTTACTTTGTGAAGAAGATGGATAACAGCGCGGAGGATCAGTAGTCCAGCATATGTTGGGGAACTTAAAATCCCCCAATAATGTAATGGGGTCTGAAGGATGCCGCAACGTAAGTGTGTTAAGCACATTGTGAAGCTCAGTGCTGAAAGTGGATGGGTAGGAGGGAGGGCGCTAGCAAACAGTGATCATAATTTCACGGTAACCGATATCAATGCAAGCACACACAACTTCCAGGTTACAATGAATGTGGACGTTATGACACTGCAGGGGCTTTGAAATACTAGCGAGTAGTACACCTCCACCTTGGCGAGCAGTGCGATTACAATGGAAGATACGAAATCGAAACAAGTAAAAGATTTCACAATGTTGTACATGAGGTTGTAGCCACGTTTCTGTTAATGCAATAAGTGGTGTAGTCAGAAATCTCGTTTAGGGGGAGGGGGGGGTATCACTCTGTAGCTTGGCCTCCTTCATATAGTATTTGTTGAGGGATCAAATACATCAATAATAACTGCACTGGCATTGCCAATGGTGCTGTAAACAAATTCTTGAACACTATGTACTGTCAAGACAAGTAAAATATGTATTTTTCGTAAAATAATATATTTGTATGTCCCAAAATTTATGCCAGAAATAACTGATATCAATGCTCCCATGTTTTTTGTCTATTTAATAAGTAAATAAAATATCACATGAACTTTAGAACTGTATCAGTTCAAAACCAGCTAAGCATTGCATTCTGCTGATATGAAAAATGTAAAGGCCACAAAATTAACAAGTTGAAGACAAATATTTTAATGAAACTGTCATTCCATAACCATGTTTACATCTTTGTATATGTGCAACGGCCAGGGAAAAATCTCAATAATGCTGTCCTTCGTTCGAATGTATTGCGCAGCAGCAGCTGTCACCAGTCATGTATTGTGAGTAATTGCACCGAAATTGTAGTCGCAACAGAGAGCACATATAAAAAGCAGGGGTTCTACAAAATATGCATTAGAAATGCGAAGATACAATGGAATGTACAAATGCGAAGATACAGCTTGATAAAGGGCAAAAAAGTGTCACTGGAAACAATGTTCACTGCATGTATATACACAAAACCTCACAACAAGATATTTAAATGTACGTACAAGTGTCCAATAAATCTATGTATCTAAGCAAAAGTCACTGCATATAATGCACCAGACAAGGCAAATAATAATGAGAACAAAGAAAAACTGTGCTAAAAAGGACAAGACAGAGAAAGAACCGCACGACACAGGCGCCTGTGTCGTGTGGTTCTTTCTCTGTCTTGTCCTTTTTAGCGCAGTTTTTCTTTGTTCTCATAATGTCATACCAACTAGCCCCTCACCGTACGCTACAAGGCAAATAAAAATGTTGCGCAATTACAGATTCACAGACCACAGAATCCTAAGGCCCCTCTCCTTCCCTCCGCTCACCCTGATGCATTGCGTGCAACTGAAGGCAGCACGCTTCCTCCCCACTTTTCTCCCTTGCGCACATAAGACTGAGTCATCATCGTCAGCTCACCCATCCTCCCCACCCCCCCTTATGCTTTCATTCGCACATACAACAAGCGGCGTGTGGTCACGATGTTATCGCCCTTGGACTTCACATGGAACTTGTCGGCGACGGCAGGAATGCGCCTGGAGTGTCCATATAGTTACTATCGCAATAATGTAATAAGAGTATCCGGCAACTGAAGAGTCCCGTGGCCCATTACTTTCCGCAAAAGAAGTAACAAAATCAAACTTTCACCACACGCCACCTTGCTCCACCGCAGCAATGCCTTTTTTTGTGTGTGTGTGTGTGTGTGTGTGAGGCAGCGGCACTGAAATGAATAAAAATGCAAAGGAAGCCATGCTGGCCACAGTCCAATGCTCACTTTGGGCACTGTTAAGAATGGCCAGCTGCAGTGCAAGTTTTGCCACTCAGTTGCGACTATAGCGGCAACATTCCGGGAGCGTCGCCGCACACCTCTAGCCATGGCGTGACTAAGTCGACTGTGTGTGAACAGCAATACGTGCGTCCTCGACTCTCCGTCGTTGGAGCCGAGTTTGACGAAGTCGCCATTTTAACTAAACGGGCTCGGTGGACCAACTATTGTTACTGAGCCGCGGGAACTTCTACTGACACCCCTTCCCACGCGCCGACCAAGACGCCAGACAATGGGCAGCCGGCGGGCGCGCTGCAGTTCGGGGAATAAATGCCTCTACGGTGCCTCGTTCTCCCCTATGGTGCCTGGTCAACTCGCCTACGGTGCTTAGATGGCCGTTTCCGTCACCTGGGTATCGGGAGAGGACCGAGTGTTTAAAAATCGCTGTTGCGCAGCTGCTCAGGACACTCTCTCTCAAGCAGTCATGTGAGACTGATGTACTTTCTCAAACAGTCATGTTAGACTGATATAAATACTGTAAATAAACCCATATTTCTCGTTCTCGATGGGAAGCAGTCCTTCCCTTCATCAACGTCCTCAGCGTGGATAAGTTGGACGACGGCATGGGCCAGCTACCTTCTAATTCATGCCCGACTCCAATCTTGACAACGGATCACGAGCGATGGGATTGAACCCCCAATCATAACAACTGGCTGACAGCGGTGGGATGGACTTTGCGGCGTGGTGCTGTGACTGCGGTGAGTGCTTGGTTCTTGCTTTGACTCTCTAGGCTTCATTTTGTGGTTGTTCTGTTTAGAACAGTAGGGAAGCTAGATTGTTGAGTGTTAGCTATGTTGTGTTTTCCTAGCTAGATTTAGCGAGCAGGATCAAAGCAGTAACGCAGCAATCATGGAGTTAAGGAGACTGCTGAGAGACGAATTGTTGATTGTTGGTGAGGAACAGGGCCTAGATGTACACAAGGAAATGCTAAAATCGGAATTATTGCAGCTAATTTCCGGACAGGCCAGTGAGGAAAAAATTGAAATGGGGTTGGAACTTCTGAAAAAAAGAGAAGAACGGGACAGAGAGAGAGAGGAACGTGAGTTAAGAAAAATGCAACTTGAAGCTGAAAGCAAACGTTTGGAGTTGTCTCAAGGAAATGAAGGGGCTCTGGGACGATCAAGTGAGGCAGAATCATACCACATGGACGGCCTATTAAAGCCATTTGAAGTCGGGACCGACATAGGCTTCTTCCTAAGCAATTTTGAAAGGACTTGCGAGAAGATGAACTTCGGCCCGAGTACATGGCCACAGCGGTTGCTGTCTATGTTGCCGTGTGAGGCGGTGGAAGTAATCGCCAGACTGAGTGCACAGGATGCATATGATTATGCAAAAGTTAAGGCTAGTCTCCTGAAGAAATACCGCCTTTCAGCCGAAGCTTTTCGGCAAAGGTTTAGAAGCACAGGCAAGAAAGATAGCAAGGGATATCCGGAGTTTGCATACGGCTTAAAGGCCAACCTAGTCGAGTGGCTGAAAAGCGCGGAAGTGTACGACAGCAGAGACATGATCATTGAATGCATGTGTCTAGAGCAGTTTTACAAATTCATCCCCCAAGCTGTGAAACTGTGGGTGCAAGACAGAGGGAATGTAAACACTGTGGAAAGGGCGGCTGAATTAGCCGAAGAGTATGCAACCCGTAGAAAGTTGAACGCAGAGGACGGAAATTGGGACGGTCGAAATGGACCGCGGAAACCATTTCCGTTCAAAAAGGGTTCGCAGACTAGACGATCGGAGCCTGTAGACGTGGAGGAAAAGCCCGCAGAGAAGAGCGAGGAGAAACTTAACGGGGAAACCGCACAGAAGGAACAGAAAAGAAAATTCGAATCCTTTAGGCCGATTCGCTGTTATAAATGCCACAAACTGGGACATATAGCTGCAAACTGCGGGAAGCCTAGCGTAGTTTTTTTCTACGTAGAGGAAAAAGACGAGAACATGGAGCTTTTAAGCCCCTATCTTCACGACCTGCAAGTTAATGGCAAACCATGCCAAGTGCTAAGAGACAGTGCCGCCACGATGGACATTGTCCATCCGTCTTGCGTGACGGTAGATGACTTCACCGGAGAAGTAGCATGGATCAAACAGGTTGTAGAAGAACACAGCGTATGTCTGCCCATGGCCAAAGTCAAAATCTGTGGACTATTCGGGGACCTAGAGACCGAGGCTACAGTTTCCAAATTTTTGCCACTGCAGTACCCTTACATCTTTTTGAATCGTTCAAATCAGTTACTGCATGAAAAAGGGCTTAAACTGGGAGAGGGCGTAGTACAGGCATTGACGCGAGGCCAAGCTCGTAAAATCGCGTCGCTTTCGGCCAAAAATGCACGAGCTGCTCCAGCGGAAGTAGCAAAGGAGATAACTGCAATAACCGAATCCGAGCTAGGCTCGAGTGATGAAAAAACAGTTGAGGAAAGCCTGCCAGCTGACCAGTTCAATGAGAGCGTAGCACTAGAGTGTCAAAGTTCAAGCCTGCAGGAAGAGCAAGCTGACGCACTCACAAGTGAGACGGTCGTTATTATCACCGGCCTCAAAGAACTTTGATCAGCTCTTACGCGTGGATAGAGGGTCATTGGCAGCCGAGCAAAAGAATGGTGAGAGCTTAGCTAAATTACATCACACAGCCAAAGAAGGCATTGCTAGGCGCAACGGGACGATACATGAGAGAGGAGGGTTGTTGTATCGGCACTACAGAGATCGAAAGGGTAGGATTTTAGATCAGTTAATCGTACCTACTAAGTATAGGGAGGACCTTTTGAGTCTCTGTCATGGAAATGGGTGGTCCGGCCACCTAGGCACAAACAAATAAAAGGAACGATTGCTTATGGAATACTACTGGCCTGGCTGTTTCAGAGACGTAGAAAACTTTGTAAGATCATGCGACGCCTGCCAGCGCTCATGAGAGAGGAGGGTTGTTGTATCGGCACTACAGAGATCGAAAGGGTAGGATTTTAGATCAGTTAATCGTACCTACTAAGTATAGGGAGGACCTTTTGAGTCTCTGTCATGGAAATGGGTGGTCCGGCCACCTAGGCACAAACAAATAAAAGGAAAGATTGCTTATGGAATACTACTGGCCTGACTGTTTCAGAGACGTAGAAAACTTTGTAAGATCATGCGACGCCTGCCAGCGCTCTGGTAAACCAGGAGAGAGATGGAAAGCCCCACTAAAGGTAACGCCCTTAATAACAGAACCTTTCAGACGACTTGTAATAGACACGGTAGGGCCTCTTCCAAAAACAAAATCAGGCTACAGGTACTTGTTTACCATGCTGTGTCCGGCTAAAATGTTTCCAGAAGCAATCCCTCTGAAAGAGCTGAGCTCCACCGAAGTAGTAGATGCGCTGTTGACAGTGTTTGCACGAGTTGGGTTTCCAGCCGAAATTCAGGCAGATCAAGGGTCAGTATTCACGAGCGCACTGACTTCCACATTCTTGCAATAGTGCGGGGTAAAATTAATACACAGTTCTGTCTATCACCCTCAGTCAAACAGTGTAGAGAGGTGGCATTCGGTGCTTAAGTGAGTTTTGCGTGCGCTCTGTTACGAGCACAAGGAGGACTGGGAGAACTGTCTGCCGGCAACTTTGTTCGCTTTGCGAACGGTTCCACATGAAGCGACAGGGTTCTCGCCAGCAGAACTAGTGTATGGGAGGACACTCCGTTCTCCACTGAGAATGTTAAGAGAGATGTGGGAAGAAAGAGGAGAGAGTCGAACAGTGGTTCAATACGTGCTAGATTTGCAGGAACGGCTAAGCGCAACCCAAGAACTAGTCGAAAAGAACATGGGAGAGGCGCAAAAGAACGCCAAATTCTATTACGACAAGAATGCGAGGCTTCGTACATTCAACGTCGGAGACCACGTAATGATCCTCAAACCTTCAAGAAAGAACAAGCTTGAAGTTCACTGGGACGGGCCCGTTAAAGTGTTGCAAAAAGTTTCAGATACTAACTATGCTCTGAAAATGCCCGGTCGCAGGAAGGAGGTGAGGATATATCACTGCAATTTGATGAAGCCTTATATAGAGCGGAGCGGAGTCGTTAACTATACTATCGAAGAGCAGGATGGCACTAGTACCAGGTTTAAGGAGTATAGGGCGACCTCCAACTCTGAAATCGGCCTAGAAGAAGTAGTAAAACATTCGGTAAGCTCGCACGCTCTAAGACCCG
Source organism: Dermacentor andersoni (assembly GCF_023375885.2). NCBI lineage: Eukaryota > Metazoa > Arthropoda > Arachnida > Ixodida > Ixodidae > Dermacentor > Dermacentor andersoni. The sequence continues at coordinate 80,338,886 of NC_092814.1, forward strand.
AGCAGCTAGATGAGCTAAAAGAGGTGTTAGGGGAATATCTCAACAGATTCAGCGATCGGCCGGGTAGAACCGAACTAATAACGCATGAAATATAGCTGACATCGACCGAACCCATAAGATCAAAGCCTTACAGGGTGTCTCCAAGAAAGAGAGAAATTATGGAGGCAGAGATACAGCGCATGCTAGAGTTGGGAGTTATTGAGCCCGCTAAGAGTGACTACACGTCACCGCTAATACTGGTAGAAACCCCTAACAAGGACCCTCGTCCGTGTGTTGACTACAGGAAGTTAAATACCATCACTAGGGATCAGCTGTACCCGATACCCAACATTGAGGAACGAAATGAAAGAGTTAGTGCTGCTAAATACATTTCAACTATAGATCTCGTGCGGGGGTACTGGCAACTTCCCCTTTCAGGAAGTGTCAGCCGCTATGCCGCATTCATCTCACCTGTAGGCACTTTTCGCCCTCTCGCACTCAGCTTCGGGCTGAAGAACGCCCCATTTAGCTTCTCTAAGTTAATGGATATTGTCCTAAAAGACTTGCAGGAGTTTGCCTTGCCATATCTGGATGATGTAGCAATTTTTTCGGATAGCTGGGAACAACACGTCTCGCACCTCAAACAGGTGTTCTCACGGTTGAGGGAAGCCGGCTTAACGACGAAAGCAGAAAAGTGTAGATTTGGTTGTTCCCAGGTTACTTATCTGGGCCATGTTGTCGGCCAAGGCATGAGACAGCCGGCCGAGCTGAAAATAGCTACGATTGGACAATTTTCTCAGCCGCGCACGAAAACAGACCTTAGTTCATTTTTGGGACTTGTGGGGTACTATCAACGGTACATTCCGAATTACTCGCAAATGGCAAGTCCATTAACGGACGCCCTCCGAAAGGGAGCACCAAGTAGCGTACACTGGGATGAGGACAAAGAGAACGCTTTCCAAAGTTTGAAAACGCTATAGGTTTCTCGTCCTGTGCTTCGCGCACCAGACTACACAAAGGAATTCATAGTTCAATGCGACGCAAGCGACAGAGGTATGGGCGTGGTACTTAGTCAGGTCGGCGACGATAACGAGGATCATCCTATCCTCTATGCCAGCCGTAAACTAGCTGTAAGATAGGAAGCATACAGCGCTTCAGAGAAGGAATGCGCTTGTTTAGTTTGGGCCGCACAGAAGTTGTCGTGTTACTTGTACGGAGCGAGGTTCATCTTCGAGACCGACCACTGTCCTCTGACGTGGCTCAATCAAATGTCACAAAAATGGCCGCTTGCTCCGATGGAGTCTCACTCTCCAAGAGTACAACTTCTCCGTTAGATATAAGAAGGGAAAGTTGCATAGCAATGCGGATGGTTTGAGCAGACTAATTTGAATTCTGCGTTTGAGGGTGCCGCCTAAATTTTAGGGTTACTAGTGTTAATGTTGTTAAGCCAAGAAGATCCCCTCTCATTTAGCAGGATTCCCTCCATGATTGCTGAATTTGTCAGCACGAAATTGCTTCAAAAATTGGCATAGCGAAATGCAGCATTTTTTGTTTCTGCACTTATGTTTTCTTTGAAGCCTAGCGGGTGTAAAGTGAGAGCCAAAATACGTCATCTTGGCGCAGAGCTGTGTTGTGGGGTTCGTTTTGCAGTTGCTTGTCCTTGTTGGATGTTTTGGGGCGGTGACATCATTACACAAGTGGTCGCTGCAAGCCAAGGCATCACCCCCTGGCCAACAGCCATTCTCTTCCTGCCCAGCGGTTGACAGCGCTGGAGAGTCAAGAGTTTCCGGGCCATGGAGGCGCTGTTAACAATGGCCAGCTGCATTGCAAGTTTTGCCGGCCAGTTGAGACTATGGCGGCAACATTCCGGGAGCGTCGCCACACACCTCTAGCCACGGTGTGACTAAGTCAACTGTTTGTGAACAACAATACGTGCGTCCTCGACTCTCCGTTGTTGGAGCCGAGTTTGACGAAGTCGGCATTGTAACTAAACGGGCTCGGCGGACCAACTGTTTTTACTGAGCCGCGGGAACTTCTACTGACACCCCTTCCCACGCGCCGACCAAGGCGCCAGACAATGGGCGGCCGGTGGGCACGCTGCAGTTCGGGGAATAAATGCCCCTACGGTGCCTCATTCTCCCCTACGGTGCCTCGTTCTCCTCTATGGTGCCTGGTCAACTCACCTACGGTGCTTACATGGCCGTTTCCGTCATCTGGGTATCAGGAGAGGACCGAGTGTTTAAAAACCGCTGTTGTGCGGCTGCTCAGGACACTCTCTCTCAAGCAGTCATGTTAGACTGATGTACTTTCTCAAAAAGTCATGTTAGACTGATATAAATACTGTAAATAAACCCATATTCCTCGTTTTCGATGAGAAGCAGTCCTTCCTTTCATCAACGTCCTCAGCGTGGATAAGTTGGACGACGGCATGGGCCAGCTACCTTCTAATTCATGCCCGACTCCAATCTTGACAACGGATCATGAGCGATGGGATTGAACCCCCAATCATAACAGCACCTAATGTGGCTACCTAAGGAATATCAAAGAAAACGTGAGACGCTTGGTCCATAGAATTATACGCCTACTGCTCGGTATCCTACACTGGTCAAACAAAAGATTTTCTGGAGAGGTTGCGATAACATCGAAGTGAAGATGATGCCCTCAAGTGAACGCGTTGTAATCCGTCAAATCCCCACAGTGGTGGCGGCGAGTGACCATTGTTTCTTTTTCTCGTTTGCTAGCCAGAAAGCGACCTAAACTCTGCCAGGACAAAATCCACTCAGCCAGTGAAAAACGAACGCACACCAATGTGGGCGGCGCGGTGGTCAGGGCAACACGAGAAAAATGCATGCACTTTGGCTGGCTCTGGCAGCCTGCGGGTAGCGAGAACAAGAAAATTGAAGAAGCTCAATGTGTCGAACGCGCACCAAAGTGGGCCGCACGGTGGTAGGGGCAACACGAGAAAAACGCATGCACTCTGACTGGCTGTGGCACCCTGCGGATAGCGAGAACAAGAAAATTGAAGAAGCTCAATGTATCCTCGCAAGTAAAAGCCAAAGTAGAAAAAATAAATAACGTAGTTACGTTTGCTGGCTTTAGTGTCTTGACATGGAGGCTTTGGCGCAGGTGAAAACAATGTTGATGTTCTTTTCTGCAACATGACGGCACAAATCAACCACCACAACACTTCGTCTGATCAGACCTCGCTGCGTGCTTTGTCAACTTACCTGATAGCGTGTCGATTTGACTTGTCTCGTTTTCTAGTCTGATGTAAGAATTTCGAAAAGTCAGTGCTCCTTTGGCGTCATTTGTTTATAAGAACATTAAACCCACAAAGTTCCGGAATTGAAAATCTAAAGCACGACTTTGGAAGTGTCAATGCACCCTTCACATCAAAAGTTTATGAGAACTTTAAACCAATGAAGTTCGGGAATTGAAATCCATGCGCTCTGTAGATTCCACGGCCTGTGCGAGACGCTGTGACGAGCCCGCTCGCCATCAAAGTGCCCTTGAAACTTTGTGCTCGGATGGATCTTTTTGCATGGTGTGACTCCAGGTGCATGGGCGTTGCCATGAAATTCAACTCGAGTTCATAGTGTTCGTGTAGAAATGTCTTTTCAAGCGTGAAAAAGACATTCTAGACAAAATCCATAACGATTTCCAGTGCCGTGGCTTGTTTTGGTCGACGGCGCATGACAGCATGAAAAAAATATCGGGGGGGGGGGGGGGGGGGGGGCTGAAGCCCCATAAGCCACCCCCCCTCCCCCTGGCTACACCCCTGAATGCAATAATACCAGCATCACAGCTATCGATGAGCTAGTCAAGTGCCTCTTGCTTGTTAAAGATACACCATTGCCCCTCACGCATTCCTACGTAGTAGGGTGTTGACACAGATTGTCGGGTATGCTTGCATGATCTGGAACAGCACTTTTAACTCGCTTAACGCTGTCACTTGTTGGATCAAATTGTGCACATACTTAACCTAAGCCTTCCTTTCTTTAGCATCGCAGTAGCCCTTGGATTCATTGGCTGGATGGCTTTCGTAATCCTTCTTGTGCTACGCAACTACACGGGTATCATGTGCAAGTCACTAGAAAGCCAGTCTAACAAGAGAAGTCAAGAGTGGCAAGGAAAAGTGAAGATTATTTCTACGTCCATTTTAGTGCTGTTTTTGTCAACTATACTTCTATATGGTGAGAACATATCTTGTGCACCTTGAGTTTTGAAGCTGAAACTTGTTACATGCTAATTCTTGAAATTTGATACTATATAGTACTTGCATTTTGCTGTTTCAGTTTTACATGGTGCTGCTTTAAAATGAAATCATGGAAGCCTACCTTCGGCAGGATTTTATGTTGGCCATTGTGCTGAGCACATTTTCTATTAGGGCTTCATGATGTTTTCTGCCTGCTCCTAGTAGAACTCTTTCTTTATTATCATCAGCTCATTTTATGTCCATGTAAGGACTAATGCCCATACCTGCCAACTGTGCCGAATTTTTTGTAATGTTTACAAATTGTGCCTTGTTGTATGGTTTTGCTAATGTTACTGGAATTTTTATTAAAAATAGTTTTTCTTCTCAAAATAGATCCACTCATCGGTCTCCTACCATACTACTAGTAGTTGGCTGATTGTGAAAGGGTACTAGAGGTGTATCTCCTTCGAGCAAGATTTTTTTCTGACACGTTCCTGCGGCAGGCGAAATTGACAACAAAATGTCATTGAAAATGTCACTGTAGTCTAAAATACATGTTTCTTGTCAGTTTCCACTTTTTCAAGTTTGCTGCTGTTTGTGTGCTGCGTCTAAAGGCAAATAATTGTTAATAAATTGCATATGATTCTCACAAAAGGTGTGTGCTCAAGGCAAACTTCAAAAGAAATCTGTCTTATCTGTGCCCTTCCCCTTCTCCCTCTTTCGGTGTTGTTTCGGCAGGAGTTTTATTAATTTTAAAGTTGGAAGAGTGGCAGGTATGAACACCTCTTCCAGCAACCCCCAGTAACCCCTTTCTTTTATCAGCCAATTTTGTCCTGTGCCTGCAAAGTTCCTAATTTGATCACATTTCTGTTCTTTTTTCACCCACTCTATTACTCGACAAGATTGCTAGTTATCTGCAGGACTTGCCAAACTCAACTGCTTGCTCACAATCTTCGCTAAAATACAGCTGCTTGCATTTTTTCTCTAGAACTGATTACTTCATGGCAATTACTGCAGTATGCAGGGACAAGTTAGACATGTTTTTATTGTTTAGTTATGATAACAGTCCAGGAAGTTTTTTAGGTAGAAGCGATAGCTTCTCTATTTTTTTTATGCGTTGTTACAAGCGCTCTCAGCACGTACAGAGAAACAACAGCTCTCTTCATTTGTTTGTATAGTGCATGTTTTGAAACTGAGAAACATTTGTCCAGATTGTTATAAGGTGTTGATTGACAGAGCCCTACAATACTTTTTTAACATCATGAACAGTCCTACTATTGCTAGACAATGCTGCAACAAACATAGTATGAGCCAAGTATTATTCATGTACTATATGCAGCAGAGAGCCTATACATAATTGTGCTTCAACTGCCTGGAATCCCTGCTGCTTGTCATGTTTACTGCTGCTTATCTATAAACATCATGGCTCTTGGCCAGATTTTGTAAGATGCCATGACTATGCAGCGATTTGGCAGAAGCAGAAGCAAACAAATCTTTCGACTGATAAGACGGTGGGAACACCTGGCAGCAGAGAATGATACCATGGACTCTGGAATAAGTGGCAGGGTAGAGGGTTGCACCACCTGACTTGGGAGGCCATGTCAGTCTATGTATTAACTCTACGATACCAAAGCCCAGCATGTAGATAGGCAGAGCATGATCAGATTGTTCTGGGCAGGCATATCAGCATAGCTTCAAAAGCGGTAGGAATAATGAAAAGGAGGTGAAAGCCCACAAAATTGTGGCTGAGGCAATATTTTACTTGCTATTCAAAAACATTTTGCTGGAAGGATTGGTGAGGACATACCCTTTGATGCGACATTCCACAACTTTCATAAAAGGTATACAAGGCTCCTTCAAAGATGTTTTCTTGTCATAACAATTGTTTTTGTGTGATTACATGTTAAGTTTATTGAAAAGAATGGTGCAACCAAGCTACATTATGCATCTGGCTAAAATTCATATGTTGTTGACTACAGATGTGTCTGTGTAATAAAATAATGCTGGTTTTAATGGTAACATTTATGAATAGCACTAGGAAATTTGAATTTGTTCTCTTGAAAAAATACATAGTCCAGTTGACCTACTAGCTAACCTGACATATCTGTTTTCATTTCAGTGCAAAATGCACGCTTTATGTACTATTTTTACTTCCTCATCCCAATTGTTTTATGGACAATGGTTTTTTATGAGTAAGTATTGCATGCAGTTTCACAATTATTACAACAATATGTTACTAATGCAGTGTTCTTTTATCATTGGCGTTGTTTCTGATGTAAGGAACTAAATGCTTGAGGCTGACTGACTGAAGTGGATGCCTTAGCACTGTGTTACTTTTAGTGCAGTAACTTGAATGCTGTGTACAAAGTGACAGCAAGTATTCGCTGGTTCCGGTGTTGCCTTACGCAGTTTGTCACGCTGCTGTGCATATAGTCACCACTGTTCAGTCGTGCAAAGTGGTGTTTGCAAGCAGAGGTAAAAGTATTAAACTTGATGACCAAATTCTCATTGATGCTTTTATTTCATGGCGTCTGAACATTTGTTTAATGTCTGCAGGGTGAGAAATTTAATTGCTACAGTATTAAGACTGCGGAAGCATTGGAAAAAGGCAACAGACAGAAAGGGAAATGTGTACACGTGTGTATGTGCCCTTCACTGTCAGTAAAACCACATATAATGTCATTTGACAAAGATAAATTCCTTGTAATATGGCTGGCTCAGGATCTTTTTGTATTGTTCATTCAGTAGAGACTCCACTTCTATCTCGTCACCATTGCCATCATTACTGTTTTGTTTATTGCAGCTAGAACTGCAAGGCTATTAACAACTTCATAGATGCCATGGTTGGGACATTTTCTGATACTGTCAATGATGACATCCTCCAAGGCATTAATGTGAATGTAGCAATAATTAAGTTCAACAAGAGATAGGAGTACGGTGAATTACAGTCCGCGTGTCCTTATGGCAAAGAAAGAGAGCTCTTTGGTAATCTTAAATTAAGGTAAATTCTCCGAAAATCCTTGTACAGTGGTAGAGAAGAAGTTCATGCAAGCTTCCCTGAAAGTTTAAAAGCTAAATGAAAATGCCCACTTGGCTGCTCTTCCACCTAAATTTAGAGTGATTGACATACACTGTAAAAAAAGCAAGAAATTTGGAACAGGAAGTGTTCTTTTCAATAAAAATGCATTGGCCTGGAGTGCCTTTCAGAGCTATTTTGTCAGACTGGGACACATGGCAGTGCACAATCCCATGATATTTGTAGGGAAACATGGAGCACTTGACAGTACCAGGCACTTTCAATGTCAGCAACTTCCAGCTGTAGTCCAATTTTCAAATGATAATCCAGGGGACTGCAGTGCATTTGCTGTCATAATAGAAGGCATATTAGTTATCCAAAAAAATGAATTGGCAGCCTCTGTCAAGGAATGTGTCCCTGTTGACAATAATAAATGGGCATTTTGTATGAATAGTGGAATTTATGACATTTCTTTAATCAGTTGCACTCTTATTGCTTAAAATTAATGTTTGTGTCATAGAACAAAGACGCTTTTCATCAGTGTTGAGAGATTTGCACTAATCACCTGTGGATCCAATGTCATGTGATGGGATTTGCAAAACATGTATTTAGTAGGTACATTGATGATTTTCTGGCTTTCACTCGTGCTGCTAATTCTTACTGCAACATTGTAAACGTTCCTAAGGTGTAAAATTTTAAGAAAAATATTATGTCACTTAACATTTTCCTTTGAGTTGCCTAGTAGGCGACAGTTGCATTTTCTTTATCTAAGCTTGGTTTTGCAGCTAGGTTAGATTTTTTGGTATAGCTGACCAATATCTGTAAAGCCCATACTTAAAGATTTTATTTCTGCATGTTTGAGCTCTTTACTGCTGTTGCAGTAAACAGTAAAACACAGCACTTTTTACTTCACACATTTCAAGTAGGTGATGCTCTCCAAAATTAAGAGCAGGAATGATTGTGATAGGTCAGCAAACAAGTTGACTCAGAAACATGCACTTCAGTTTCACTGGGCATCGTCAGACCTGTGCCACTATCACGAATGCCACAAGAGTGAGAGTAAACGTTGCTTCAGAAGGCACAGCGATTTTCTACCATCGGATTGAGGACTCAAGACTGCATTCGACACTTCACTTGGAGCTTTTCATTATTCCATGAAGAGAGCATCATTTGACATCCAAGCTCCCTTTGTGGAACACGTACTGGGACACATAGCTTCTATTTAGTTGTCCAAGTCTTGCATTGAATACCAGGTATAAAACCGTGCAAACATTATCATTTGCTTGAATTAGATGGTCGTTCAACATTATAGCAAGCCACTGTTAACTGATTCCTCCCTTATCACCCGGGGCACACAGACAAAATTATCGCGACTAGATTTCTAGCCAGTGCTAGAAGAGGTATAAAGCACTTACTCGCACATCATTAAATACAAATAAATAAATAAATAAATAAACATGAAAGAATGCCAGAGTTTGCAGCCAAATAAAAAAGGGAAGTGCACGAGGACGCTAGCAGACAATTGAAAATGATGCATGCAACACCCTGCCACAGTCTGGGGGTGGACAAAGAAATCAGAACCATGTTTAAGCTGTTCCTGCTCCATAACCAGGTGGCATTGTTCATACACCTTCGTGTATGAACAATGCCACCGTGGTTCCAGCTCAGTTGAGCAAATTTATTTAATTGTATATCTTACACTCAAGGAATGACTCCAGATACAAGGAACATTTTTTGCATTTTCTAATATGGTCATGAGAAATATTGGTAGTGGTAGTCTAAGCAGCATGAAAGTCTTCATTGACGATTGGTGTGCTTCAGCGCTCAAGTTCTTCGTAAAAAAGGCGTGAAATACTATGTAAAATGTGACTGCTCCTTCTATGAACAATGCTTTACACTGTTAATATGACTGAAGTGCATGCGTTTATGACAGTCGTGCCTTGGCAGTACTGTGTAAAATCAAAACTTTCTTTAAATGGAACAACGTTTCAGTCTCCAAAGTTCTATTTAAACAGAGTGTTCAGCTTAGCTTGTAGCATTTCAGGTGATAGTACAGAGATAGCGATAATTCAACCATATGGTGATAACTTGCGGCTGTGTGTAGTTATTTGTTAAATTAAATTTGTGCAGCGTGCAATGCAATTAATTAAAGGAGAACCATTACTTAACTCTCAAGAAGAAAAAAAACTTTAGTTTAGTTTAGTTCTTTTTTTTTTTTTTTGTCTTTTTATGTGCACCCACGCTACATGTCATGTTTGCAAAACATCTTTTGTCCTGTCATTTCCATCTTCTAGTTTTCAAAATCCTACCTAATGGGGATAGCTGTAGGGATGTCAGTACATTTACTTCGTATATTTGTGTTATGTTCTAGGCTCGATGTCTACTATGAAGCTAAAGCGTATCTGCGACGTTTTGATGTAAAAATGTGGTTTGTGGCTCTGACCCTGGTGGCAATTTTCGCAATGGAGCTTGTGGTGAGAACTTGAATTGCCTGAACTGTTGAATATTGAAAATGTCTTACAACTTTTAATTAAGGTGTGCTCTCATTTTATCAAAAACAGGTCATCACATTTTTCTACAGAGGCATTATGTCTCTTGGCTTGTTGGTAATAGGCTGCTGGCCTTTCAGCACTTCTTTATCAAAGGTATGTGTATTACCGGTAGCATTTTTTTACCAGTGTTCGCTTCAAGCATTTAATGAGACACTAAAGAGGGATGTTAAGCCGGATTGGTAAATCACATTTATCAAGTACTGGGAACATCTTTCTTACCATCAGCAAAATCTTGGGAAGCTAAAAAAGATGTAAAAACAAAAGACAGGCTTGAAATTCTGATGCTAACTTCTTGTGATTTCATTATATTAGAACAGCATCTGCCTGAGACATATCAATAGTTTATTGATAAACAAGGATTACACTACATTCTAAAGAAATCGTACACTCAACTTAGCTTTGAGAACTACTTCTTCCTTACAAAAATAGACAAAACATACAAAACAGTTTCAAATTCATGGCATAGTATTGTACAATGCTGTGGTTCAGGCTTGAAATTCCAAAAGGAAGACATTGCCCTCGACTTTCCTTGCTAACAGCCACTGTTCTTTCACCAAATAAATGTATATATAGAGCCCTGAAAAAAACAAAAAAATACTTCACCAGACTAAAACTAATGCAGCTTTTCATTCTCCTTTCTAAATTAAAAGAATAGCTACAGATGAATGCCCTTTCATTCATTTGCAGTCAGCAGACACTTGTAATAATCTGTATAATTCCTATAATGTGATTATTTAGGCATGTTGCCACTGTAAACAAATAAGGCGTCACAAAGCGTTGCAGGAAAATTTAATATTGCGCACTTTTTTTCACCTCTTGAATAAAGGCTTATAAAAAAGAAACACTGCAGGAAGCTAAGTATGGACCATGGTGTAAAAGTAGACAGGTGTCAGAACGACGCCAGAGAACGCATCAATTCCTTGTTCGGAACTTCTGCCTCTCTCGCAAGGGACGGTACAGGTCAAGGGGCGTCACTTCCCAGTACGAAAGCATGAAACTCTATGGCGCAGCCTCCACAATCACATATAAAGTGGAGAAAAGGTGCGATAAAGCGGAAATATTGTGTTTAAACAACCAATGTAATAAGTGCTTTTCACCTTGAAAATAACATTGCTACTTTTTCCACTTCAGTCTTTACTGGGAAACCATAATTGAATAACTCCTGGGGGTATAGGGAATTGTTTCAGAGCTTTCTGATACGGCTTCATGGTTGCACATGGGATGAAGCTCGGAGAAGAAATTTCAAAGCGAATTATGATCATGTTGGCAAATTGTCTCTTCGAATTGCACTTCTCAATGTTATTGAGAGTATGCTTATACTTTTTTTAATAGGAAACCTTTTCCAACACTTCAGGTATGTTTACTTAGGTTAATAAATTGTAAGAATGTGTCAGAATGCACTGGAAGATTAAGAGAGCAACGGCTCCATTCCTCAAGCTATGTATAGGAAGCCACGGACCACAGTTTGCCAAGTACAGCAATGTCCACAGTTAGGAATTAACTTGCTCCATTTGAATCTATTTACTCCGAGAAGTATCCATCTTGTTTATCGAATGAATGCCACCATTAGGTTCTGGGGTCAAATAGTAAACACAAGTGCTGCACAACTGCAGACATTTCCCAGTGCAACAGAGTAATGTTTGCATAATGCACAAGACAGCTAGAATAATGTGGCAGCAATTGTTTGTGAGTCAAACAATGAGCAAAGAGGCAAACAAAGTACCGCTTGTTTGTTCATCTGTGGAGCAGTACTTACAAATAAAAAAAATATGAGGATTCTTGCACATCCTAACAGAAATGTGCACCTATGGCTTAGACTGCACAATACTCTCTATCACTGCCTTCAAGCTAACACACACTCAGGGCAATGGTGCAGCAATTTTCAATTGACACTCTACACAAGAGCAAATGGGTATTGCCAATATTCTAATTGACATTAAGAGAAAAAAATGGAGCTGGGTAGGCTATGTATTGCATAGGTTAGATGACCGGTGGACCATTAGGGTTACAGAATGGGTGCCAAGAGAAGAGAAGCGCAGTCGAAGATGGCAAAAGACCAGGTGGGGTGGTGAAATTATGAAATACGCAGGGGCTAGTTGGAATTGGGTGGCGCAGGACAGGGGTAATTGGAGATCGCAGGGAGAGGCCTTCGTCCTAGGCTGATGATGATGACAAGCACAGTTAGACATGCAGAGGTGGAAAACTTGATGAAGTACACCAAGTAACACATTGTATGAGGCCAACTAACTGCACAGCAAATCATGATTCAACAGGCGGTTTGGTAGCTAGTTTCTATCTGCATATTCAATTTTTTACTACAAATTGCGTTGTCAACCGTAATACAGAAATAGCAAGGGCTAGTGGTCCCACAGAAGTAACTTCATGCATTATAGGGGCTTTAGTGAAATGCATGAGTACAGTGCCTCATGCAATTAGTCGAAGACAGAAAATGATGACCCTAACACTGTAGCCCCCTGTTGGCGGAGGAAGGAAGAGCGAACAGGGGTGTAGTCACCCCACTTTGCCGATGGACGGCCTCATTGAGACACCTGTTTATTCTTCCACAATGGTATGAACATAGTGGCACTCTAGCCTAGAGAATTTAATTGCTCCAATCATCTTTGATAGCAACAAAGTAGCTCTTTTTCAGCACAATGCGTTGGTGGGCTAGTTGGTGCGAATCCATAATTACTTTGTTTAGCACAAAACAACGGACACAAGAGAGACGACAGGACAAGGCGCTACTCTCAACTGGCATCATTTTATTGCGTCACTCCTTTATAGAGAGCAGAACCTAGAAGAACATGCACAGCGAGCACCATGTGCAGGAACCACCAACATCTGATCACCAGAGCGCACTCATGTGACAGAATCCAAAAAACCATATTCAGTGCTGTACAAGGTTAAAGATGGCACACTGTTTGCCTTCACCCCTCCAATTGGCAGATGCGCACTCAGCACAGTGCAATAACGCCCACGAAGGAGCGTGTTTTGCAGTGCGCTATTAAAAACGCAGACTGAGCAAACCCAGAGAGATGAGAAAATATGCTTCTGGAAAGATACAACAGATGGTGGAACTTTGTGCCAACTTTGTGTCACTGCGCACATCCGACTAGAGAGAATGGAGAACGGCACTGAAAGGGGTTAAAGGAGTATTTATGTGACATTTTTTATTTTTCATTTTTTTTGTGTTAGGTGATGATCCTGGAGCTCAAAGCCCTATAAAAAAATACTGGCAAGCCTCAGACTGCCCAAAATAATTTCCAATAATAGCTTTTCTATGTACCAGATTTGTTTTCCAGGATGTGTATGTGCCACAGCGTCATGAAACAGAAGGTAGTCATGTGGGAGCTAGACATCACAGTGTTTTGGCACTTCCTCCAGCTTGTTTGGTGGTCTACTATGCTGCTACATTGAGCCATGCAATGAGTAGCACCATAGTAGGCTACCGAGTGAGCTGGAGCACATGTCAAAACATTTCAATGCCCTGCTCTCACATGACCACTTGTGCATCATGATGTCACGAAACATAAACCTCCTGTTATATGAAACTGAAACTGCTTGTAGAAAAGCTACTACAGTAAATTAGTTAATGCACTCTGAGGCTTGGCAAAATTTTTTTATAAGGTTTCGAGCTTCAGGACCTATATTTAACAAAAAAAGAAAGAAGTAATAAATGGTATGTCAGTACTCCTTTAAGAGCTACCAATACTGTACATCTATTAAACTTCTTAAAATCTGTAAAAAAAATAGGCACCCAGGGAAAAGGTATGCATGCATTCATCTGGCTTCATGCGTGCCCAGGAATTCCGCCTGTGAGACCCTTGGGTTCCTTAGGATCTAGGCTGGGAACTGCAGTGCTAGAAATACAATTTCAAGATCCTACAAATAAATATTTGCACAATTTTTGCTAAAGAATACCTTTTTGAGTTAGGGAAATTTCTGAATACGTTTTTCTTTCCCCCCTCCCCTAGAAAATGAGTTGTGCATGGTTGATAGGGTGCATCGTGCTTGGAATATTTCCCCTTTTGCCTGTGATTGGCAAACAGCACAATTATACATTGGTGTGAGTATGACACTGGCTTCTTTTTATTTCACTTGGCATGCTTTCTTTTTTAATTATATGCTTGTTTTCAACTACTATTTTATTGTGAATTATAACTGGAGCAAAGTTGCTTTGCTGATGTAAATCCCATAACAAAACTATTACAATGCCAACAGACAATGTGCCAAGGAAATCGTAGAGGAAAAAGTTACTTTTTAGTTGCAATTATAGAATGAGTTATCTGACAGGGTTAAATTTGCAAGAAGCTTCATATTCTTAAGAAGTAAAAAAAACATCTTTTTGCTGTTCTTTTCCACTTTATATATATAAAATGTGTGTGTGCATACTTGCTCTTGTTCATTATAAATTTTACTATTTGAATAGAAATAGACTTTCCATTTCTGTGCTTTATTGTCTTTTGGCTTCGTATGGTTGTTACTAAAAATCAAGCCCCTTGGTTCCTTCAATAGGGTTTGCTGTTAGGCTGCTGGGTAGATAGAAAATAGCAACCAGAACAAAAATAACGTTAACTAGTAGGACAATGAAGAGAGACAACAGCTGTTCTCAAGGTCACTTGGTTTTCATGATTCTTCTCGCTTATTCCAAAATCCTTGTGTCCTTAGTTTAACAAAAGTTAATGAGCTGGTATGCTGTGTATTGCCATCAAGGACTTGTTTGTACTTGCTGGTTCATCAAAATGTTGTTAATCTGAATTTGTCTTTAAAGTTGGCACTGTGCTTGTTGTGAATATTTCTGATGCTAAGGCTAAATGCAAAGATATTTTGTTAATATTCCAATACATACTGTCACAGGCAGATTTTAAAAATTGTCTTGAATCCCTTGTTCATGCATCATTCTCTGCTGCTTTGTGCTGTCTTGAAATGTGTGACCTTGTTTGTTATTGCCATTGTAGTTTCTTCAGTGATAGACATCGAGACTGTGTGGAAGTTTTGTGTATTGTGGTGCCCTGTTTCTTTGAAAAGCGCATGGTGTTTCATAACTGTCTTTTATTTGTCCAGACACTGTTACCAAGGCAACTTTTTTTTCGCAATGACACATTAACTGCACTTTTGTTCTCAGGACACTTTCCGGCTGGGTCTGCATAATTATATTTTCATATTGTGCCAGAAGGTACGTATTCTTGTTCTAACATGTTTGCTTCCATTAAACTTTCGCCCATCAAATTTATTCTTTTTTTTCAATCAAGGTATCCGTTTCCTTAGTCATTTTTCCCCAGTTATTTGTGTAATTTTCATTAATAATGAGTCATGTAGAGTTCATTTTACAAGCAGTACACTTTAATGGATGTGGAAATTACTATTAGGATACTATTAAAAATGAGCGATGCACTAAATTTTGCTTTGCAACGGTATAGCAAAGGTATTGTGCTAGAATAATATACCCTGAGTTATGAGTTGACCCAAACAAGGTAGGTATGCGTCATAGATTTAGCTTGGGCACTACTCAATGTTCAGTATCCCTTCACAATACAGGTACACTATGGAAAGATATTGAACAGTGTTTTAATGGCAACTTAGAAATTGTCCTGAAGATTACTGAATTAGTGTGGGTTTTTCTTTTTTTTTTTCTTCCTTTCCTAATCAACAACTTTTGCAGGTGATATTATTTTCGCTACTTTAATAGCTTGTGCAGAAACAAGAAAATAAATGTGGAGTTTATTTAAGTGAAGGTGGGCTTCATCTAAATTGGAAGAACTCTCACCACTGCACACTAAGAAAAATTTTCTCTCATAAGCTGCAAGTAGCCAACACACGTTTCTCTAAGCGACTCATAGATATAATCAAAGATGTGCTGGTTGTTAAAGTGATGCAGATTTCACAAGCTGAGTGTACTGCTTTTCCTGCCACACCTTCTCTGACACCTTTCAGCCATTTCTGAGTTTCCACACATTGGTAGCCCTAAGCATCAGGAACTTCCAAGATTTTTCATTTGGTGCATTATGGGGCATATATAGCTATGAAACTATTGTACAAGATTTATAAATACTCTTGCCTTAAAGTTCATAAGGCAACCTTGCACTGCTGATGTCTTGAAGCTCTGCTACACTTGCTGTGTGCTTCTTTCAGGCCAGAATTGGGATTGATTAGAAATAGCAGACAAATACCAAAAGAACCACAGAGGTCTGTTATTTTGACTGCAGTGCAGGTGAGTTAAGAGCATAACTCCTTGCTTCTGTGTACTTATATCGTTTGATTATTATTGTGCTGCATCTGCCAACATTCATCCGTAAGTCTTTAAAAACGCCACTTTAGACATCGTTATAAGAAGAAGAGCAAATTATGGTAAGTGGTAGACATGATATGTTAGTGATACATTAGTGTGTCTTGGATCAGTTTTGCCCTTTGTGTCGTAGTTGGGAAGGTGCAGTAAAATCTCCCTACAGTGAATATTTCTGCATTTTTCCATGGCAAAAATACATGTACCACAAGCTAGGCACTTCCTTGTAGTTATTGCGCCATGGCAAAATTAACCCTTTCAGGCACTAGGTACACAATTGTGTATGCTAAGATAGTCCATAAACAGCAAAAGCATTGATGAAAGTAATTGTATTTAAACTATGTCACATACACATTGAAGCACTTCTGATTCAAATCGTGCTCCAAATTTGAATGACGAGCAAAATTTTTGTAAAACGAGTGGAAAACTACACTGTTGTGTATTTTTACTCAGTGTGGGTATGTTGTTGTATGTAGCGGGTTGACTTGTTTCGTTGTTTTTCGCAATATGCGGCACCAGCCATAATATTCAAGTGGCTGGATAGGTGCTTTTCAAGCCTGCTAGACATGAAATATGATTTCTTATATCTGATGTTTCTATAGAGGGTCATCGCATGGAGTCTACATTCTGTAGACTTCACAGAACTCGCTAAAGTATGTCGGGCAGATCTGGCATTCCCCGAACTCAGAGGTAGAGGTCAGACGCGCAAGCCTAACATATGACTCGTTTTAGGAGGAGGAACTGGCATATGCGAACCCACTTAAGTACTGCCAATGTCCGATGTTCTGCCTGTGAAAACCTCCCGGCGTTGCCGGAAAAACTGGCAGATGCGCCGGCTGGACGAGTGTTCGTTGAGACACCAGCGTGCAGTGGCCTAGGTTGTCTAGGGAAAACAGGGGGAAGGCGGGAGACGGAAATTCAAGATGATGAGCAAAACGAGAACAAGGTGAAAGCGGGAACCAACCTTTCGACAAGTGGACTTGTCTTTTTCAAGGCGACATATGCTTTCCTCGGCCCAGTATACATAGGTAGGGTTCTTCCAAAGGGGACAGGGGGTAAGGTGGGTGGGTGCAGCAATGAGCGAACGTGTTAACGGCGAGGGTGTAGAATTGAGAATAAAGGAGTGCTGCGCACAAGGCCGGTGACATGGCCAACTGTCAGTCGCAAGTCAACGACCGTGTATCAGGCGGCGTGTCAACGGCGTGCGCAGCACCCCTCTATTACCTACTTTGCTGGTGGTCGTGGGCTATCCTATCTCTGAAAGAGATAATAGAAGAAGCGGCCGAAACCGGTGGTCATGAAAAAATATATATATATAAAAACATACTGAAATCAAATAAATAAATAAAAGAAATAAAAGTAAAAACAAGGAAAGGAAGGCAAAGAAAAAGAAAAAAAAGCACACTAAGCAACCAAACTAAGTGTTGCTGCCTATAGCTTGAAATTTAGCATAGCGAATAGATTCTAAAGTACCCTTTGAAACATTAGAATTTATTCACTATGCTAAATTGGAAGCTATAGGCAACAACGCTTAGTTTGGTTGCTTAGTGTCCCCCCTTTTATATCTTTCTTTTTCTTTTCTTTCTTTTATCTCTTTTTTTTCCTTTTTTTCTTCGTGTTTCTTTCCTTTTTTTTAACTTTTATTTATTTATTTACTTCACTTCAGTATTAATATATATATCATCATCATCAACCTGTTTTATGTTCACTGCAGCACGGAGGCCTCTCCCTGCAATCTCCAATTACGCCTGTCCTGCACCAACCGATTCCAACTAGTGCCCGCGAATTCCACAATTTCATCGCTCCACCTAGTCTTTTGTCGTCCTCGATTGCGTTTTCCTTCTCTTGGTACCCATTATTTAACCCTAATGGTCCAACGGTTATCTAACCGGCGCATTAGATGATCTGCCCAGCTCCATTTTTTTCCTCTTGGTGTCAATTAGAATATCGTCTATACCCGTTTGCTCTCTGATCCAAACCACTCTCTTTCTGTCTCTTAACGTTATGCCTAGCAATCTTCGTTCCATCGCTCTTTGCTCGATTCTTAACTTGTTCTCAAGCTTCTTTGTCAGTCTCCAAGTCTCTGCCCCATATGTCAGCACTGGTAAAATGCACTGATTGTACACCTTCCTTTTCACTGATAATGGTAAGCTTCCAGTCAGGAGCTGGCAATGTCTGCCGTATGCGATCCAACCCATTTTTATTCTTCTGTGAATTTCCTTCTCATGATCAGGGTTCCCTGTGATTAATTGAACTAGGTAAACATACTCCTTCACAGACTCTAGAGTCCGTCTGTCAATCCGGAACTCTTGTTCCTTTGCCCGGCTATTTATCATTATCTTTGTCTTCTGCATATTAATCTTCCAACCCCACTCTTACACTCTCTCTGTTAAGGTCCTCAATCATTTGTTGTAATTCGTCTGCATTGTTGCCGAGTAGAACAATGTCATCGACAAACGAAAGGTTGCTGAGATATTTGCCGTTGATCTTTACTCCTAAGCATGCAGTGAATAACATTGGAGAGATTGTGTCTCCCTGTCTGACCCCTTTCTCTATAGGAATCTTCCTGCTTTTCTTGTGTAGAATTAAGGTAGCTGTAGAACCTCTGTAGATATTTTCCAAGGTATTTACGTAAGCATTTTGTGCTCTTTGGTTACGTAATGCCTCTATGGCTGCTGGCATCTCTACTGAATCAAATGCCTTTTCATAATCTATGAAAGCCATATAGAGAGGCTTATTGTACTCTGCGGATTTCTCGATAACCTGATTGATGACATGAATGTGATCCACTGTAGAGTATCGCTTCCCGATGCCAGCCTGTTCCCTTGTTTGACTAAAGTCCAGTGTTGCCCTTATTTTATTGGGGATGATTTTAGTAAGTATTTTATATAATACTGGGAGTAAGCTAATGGGCCTATAATTTTTAAATTATATATATATATATATATATATACATATATATATATATATATATAATATGTATGTATGTATTTTTTTCACAAGAACCGGTTTCTGCTGCTCCTTCTATTATCTCTTTCAGAGACAGGATATCCCACGTCACCAGCAAAGCAGGTAATAGAAGGGTGCTGTGCACACCGTGTCACCGGCCTTGTGTACAGCACTCCTTTATTCTCTGGTGTACACCCTCACCATTAACACACTTCACTCGTTGCCGCACCCACCCACCTTATGCCCTCTCCCCTTTGGAAGAACCCTACCTATGCATACTGTGCCGAGGAAAGCATATGTCGCCTTGAAAAAGACAAGTCCACTTGTCGAAACGTTGGCTCCCACTTTCACCTTGTCCTCGTTTTGCTCATCGTCTAGGTTGCCTAGGTTATAGTTGACCGTCGCCAAATCCGGCGGCCCTATGTTGTGATGATGTGGCAAGGAACACTCTGAATCTCGACAACTGCTCCGATGACAGGGCTCAGAGCACCTCAGAGTGCTCAAAAGATGGAGGAACTCGCGAGGGCAGTCTAGAGCGCTCTAAAACGGCCAGCCAAAGATGACAGTTTATTCTGCAGCTGTATGCTTCTTATGATTCTGCTGATGTAAGAAATGTGGTGAAAGTAAATTTTCAATCAACTGAATTAATTGGTACCTGAAGGGGTTAATGTTTTCTATAATCATGCTGTGGTTAATAATTGGCCAAATTTTCTGACATTGTGACAAGTTGTCTACAACAAAGGATTTTGGGCTTTTGTTCAATCTACAGCCACACTTATTGGCGGCAACTGGATCACTGACTGTAACTGATACATGATTAGTTGTAGCAACCATTACTAGTGTTTATTCCGGGTGGCATTCTTCCTTGAGCATTCATCAGGGGGTGGGTGACCTGTATGATGTGGGCAAGCTGTGAAATAATTTTGAGATTAGTCCTCAGGACAGGCATATAACAAAGTGTTTCTTTTAAAAAGTTCATATGGGAAGGAGGGGATGTTAGCATTGACTGCACCAAATAAGAAATTGTATCCAACATCATCAAAATTGAATCTTCATGACAGTCTCGAACATTGCATGCAATTAGCAGAGCCACCCTACTAGAGCTTCAAGTGTGCCGGTAATGTGCAAGATCAATAAAAAATCTTAAATGATGTTAGCTCAAATTCTCAATAGGTAGTTCATATTCACTCAGTTTTGTGTCGTCAGCATCATTATCGTCATGTTTATTTTGTCTCCACTGCAGGATGATGGTTTCCCCAGTGATCTCAAATTACCCTTGTCTTGCATCAGCTGGTCCCATCCTATGTCTGCACCCTTCCTTATATTGTCATAATTGTCTTCCTTCTTCAATTGCATTTTTCTTCCCTTGGCATCACATCTGTTACTCTTATAGATCACTGGTTGTCTGCTCTGCATATTTCATAACCTGCCCAACTCCATTTCTTCCTCGTAATGTCAACTAAAATATTGGCTATACCCATTTGCTCTCTGACCCATGCTGCCATGTTCCTGTCTGTTAGCTAAACCGATCATATTCTGTTCCATCGTTTATAGCGCAGTCCTTAGCTTCTCTAACTTCCTTGTTATCCTCAAAGTTTCAGCCTCATTGGTTACTACTGGTATAATGCAGTGATTGTACATCTTTCTTTTCGATAGTAACAATAAGCTGCCCATCATAAATTGGGAGCAGCTGCCATTGCTTAACTTTGACAGTCAAGTTCTGCGATAATTTGTTTTAAGTCATCCCCAGCATTGCTCAACAGGACGAGGTCACCTGAAAAACATTTTG
This sequence comes from Dermacentor andersoni, assembly GCF_023375885.2. Taxonomy (NCBI): domain Eukaryota; kingdom Metazoa; phylum Arthropoda; class Arachnida; order Ixodida; family Ixodidae; genus Dermacentor; species Dermacentor andersoni. The sequence goes on from NC_092814.1 coordinate 80,359,649, forward strand.
TGTGAGTGGTTCCAAACGTAGTTCAATCTAAAATGTTTACATTTCTTTGTACTGCCATGCAGTCATCATATCTTGCATTATGTACAGGTACAAGCTTTGAGACCTCTTTGTTAAACTGCCTGATAGCATATGGCTGCTGTAGTGGCAGTGCAGTAGCAATGCTATTTCACTAGGTCTTGTTTACTGGGTACTGTTGTGAGCAGTATGAGCGGGAACATACGAACGCATGGCAAACAGCCTCGAAACTGAGTTAGAGTGATACGTGGATGGCGCTATAAAGAAACAGAGGGGAAAAGGGGGTGCTCTTCTGCTAAATGTGTTGGCATTCCCACCGTGCCTGTATTAGTTGAAAATGGCAGCTTACGGCATTTCATTGGCTGCCGATAGCTGATAAGACAGTTACGTGCACAGTGACTTACAGCGAGTCACTTTTTTTTTTCAGTCATGCTATTTTTTTTTAAAGCACAGCTCTTAGGTGCCTGTTCCTGCATTTAGCGTAAGGTGCTTTCATGTATACCCCCATAGTACCTCGTGTATATCTTATGGAGCGCATCGAGTCATGTGTTCCAGTCAGACGGACAGATTTCCCAGGGAAGTAGTTCTCGAATGCTTACTCTTCAAAACAGGGTTGCTATTGGCCATGCTTCAGTGTACAAAGTTATCAGTATCCGCAATATTGACATGTGTACTTATCTTTATTGGGCGACCACATTTCGCCGCCTGACAAATGTTATCGCACAGCGCGGGACGCGCCTGCATGTATCCAAAGTTTCTGGAAAGTTATCGATGCTTCTATCCACTGTCTGTTGTCACCGAACCTTGTGTTATCTGATTTCATCGCCTGACGCGAATGGTGTAGAACTTTGTGGAAGGCACGCGGGTCTCAACGATTAGTCTGGAACATTCGACGACTGCTGTATAAAAGCCGACGCGCTTGACCCGCTTATCAGATTTTCGACGATCGCCGACCGTGTTCGCCGCTATCGTTGTGCTATCAGTGTAGCCTGTTTTTGTGGGCACAGGTTCGCCCAATAAAAGTTAGTTTTGTCTGTCACAGTATTGCTACTGTGTTCTTCAACGTCACCACCACGTGACATCTGGTGGAGGTACTTTTCGTTCATGTACCGGATGCCCCCGACAAACCGTGATCCAAGCCCGGACCGCAAAGAGAACACCAACGTAGTCCCAGAGCATCGAGCAAGCCGCTGTCTTCAACAGCTGCCCCCGGAGCACGGACTTCTACCTGAGAAGACCAAGAAGATTGTGGCCAACGCAACCCCAATGGCAGCCCCAGCGTCCCCCATCGTGCTGCAGCAGCCCAGGGAACCTCCGACGTTCCGCAGTTCAACATTCGAGGACCCGGAAACCTGGCTCGAGACGTATGAGAAGGTCGCTGCATTTATCAACTGGAACAGCAACGACAAACTGCGGCATGTCTTCTTCGCATTGCAAGACGCTGCCAGGACGTGGTTCGAGAATCGAGAAGCCACCTTAACGATGTGGGACCTGTTCTGAAGCGGCTTCTTGCAAACATTTACAAGCGTGGTGCGAAAAGAGCGAGCCCAAGCTCTACTAGAAACCAGAGCGCAGCTGCCAAATGAGACGATCGCGATCTTCACAGAGGAGATGGCCCGTCTTTTCCGGCACGCCGACCCGGAGATGTCGGAGGAGAAAAAAGTCCGCTTCCTGATGCGGGGCGTCAAGCAAGAACTTTTCGCCAGACTTATTCGTAACCCACCGAAGACTGTGGCTGAGTTTTCTGCAGAGGCATTGATGATCGAGAAAACTCTGGAGATGCGCACTCAGCAATATAACCGCCACGGGCTCACGCCGCAGTACACCATCCAAGGACTGGGTTCGGACGACCTTCAAGAGACCATCAGGGCCATTGTGCGCGATGAACTGTGCAAGGTCTTGCCTTCGTCGCAGCCTCAAGTCACTGACATTTGTCAGGCGCAGATCACTGACATCGTGAAAGATGAGGTTCAGCGATCGCTGGGAGTTCCGGAGGTGCAACCTCAATTACCGCATCCCCAGCCAGAAGCGATGACCTACGCCGCCGTCGCACGCCGTCAAGGTCCCCTTCCGCGACCGCGCCAGGGCCCTGTAACGCCGCAATTCCGTCGTCCGCCGCCGCCGCCGCCAGCACGGCCACATGTCGCCCAGCGCATCTACGCGAGGAAGACGGACATTTGGCGCTCCCCCGACCACCGCCCGCTCTGCTATCACTGCGGAGAAGCCGGCCATGTGTACCACCGATGCCCATACCGCGACTTGGGACTGAGAGGGTTCGCCGTCAACACGCCGCGTCCACAGCTTGGGGAGTGCCCACGTGACATCGCCGATTGCCTAGCCGCCACTCAGTGCAACTCTCGACGACCATCCCGTTCGCCATCACCAGGCCTACCTGTCGCCGCAGCGCCGTCCATACACTGGCCAAGCCTGGGGCTGGTCAGCGAGCCCATATCCGGAAAACTAAATGCAGCAACCGATGGAGGCGCGGTTTCTGTTCGCCGAACTGAAGAAGATCCTCCGCCGCCGACGAAGACGCCGAAGAAACTACCTCGACGACATAATGACACGCTGCCGTCCCGACAAAGTTCGAAAGCAAAGAATATGGCGACGAAAGACAACCTGACGACGTCCCATACCAGCCACAGGTCAATGCGACACAGCCGTGATCCGACGCCGAGACCTAACTGTAACGCAAGACAAAGAACCACCGACCTCGACGTGCTTCTCGACGGCCACGCACTCACTGCCTTAGTCGACACAGGGGCCGATTACTCCGTCATGAGTGGACACATCGCCGCCCAGTTGAAGAAGGTTAAGACTGCATGGGAAGGCCCTCAAATTCGGATTGCTGGAGGACACCTGATTACGCCAACTGGAATCTGCACGGCAAGAATTACCGTTCATGACCGGACTTACCCTGCCACCTTCGTTATCCTCCAACAATGTTCACGCGACGTCATTCTCGGCATGAACTTCCTAAACCAACACGGCACAGTCATCGACCTGAAGTCGAAGTCGATAACCCTGTCTGAAGATCAAGCGATACCGCCGGAGAGCTCTCGTAGTCACCATGCCTTAAGCGTGCTCGAAAGTCAAGTCAGCATCCTGCCTCGCTCCAGCATTGTCATTTTCGTCGGCACCAAAACACCTGCTGACGTAGAAGGCGTCATCGAGGGTGACCAACGTCTACTGCTAGACCGAGAAATTTGCGTCGCAAGAGGTATCACTCGACTCCACGGAGCGAAAACGGAAGTGATGCTAACCAACTTCAGCCAAGAGTCCAAGCACATCAGCAAGGGCACGACAATCGCGTACATCGAGGAAATTGTGGAAACGAGCAATGCCTTTGTCCTCTCAGATTCTGCCGCATCTACCCTGCCGACCATAGTCCCCGAACCAGACTTCGACGTAAATCCAAATCTCCTCATGAGCAAGCAGCAAAAGCTCAGAAGTCTTCTCCGACGATACAAGGACTGCTTTTCGACTTCGTCGAAGATTCGACAAACACCAGTTGCAAAGCATTGCATAATAACCAAAGAGTGCACTCAACCATTCCGGCAGAACCCTTACCGAGTTTCGACGCGAGAACGTGAAGCTATTAGGCAACAAGTCGACGAAATTCTCCGCGACAATGTCATCCAGCCGTTGAAAAGCCCGTGGGCATCTCCTGTTGTCCTGGTGAAGAAAAAGGACGGAACCGTACGTTTCTGCGTCGATTATCGTCGTTTGAACAAGATTACGAAGAAGGACGTATACCCGCTTCCACGAATAGACGACGCATTGGATCGGCTCTGCAACGCTAAATACTTCTCGTCGATGGACCTCAAGTCTGGCTATTGTCAAATAGAAGTCGACGAAAGAGATCGCGGAAAGACCGCCTTCATCACCCTAGACGGCCTCTATGAGTTCAAGGTTATGCCATTCGGACTGTGCTCAGCGCCTGCAACGTTGCAGCGTGTCATGGACACGGTTTTAGCAGGATTGAAGTGGCAGACCTGTCTCGTATACTTGGATGACGACGTCGTCTTCGCCGGAAATTTCGACGATCACCTTTGGTGGCTTGCAACAGTACTAGAGGCCATCAAATCATCAGGGCTCACTCTGAAGCCAGAAAAGTGCCGCTTCGTTTACGACGAGCTTCTGTTCCTAGGCCACGTCATCAGCAAATCTGAAGTACGCCCCGACCCACAGAAACAGCTGCCATCGCAAAGTTCCCGCAGCCCATCGACAAGAAGGCAGTGCGTAGATTCCTTGGCATGTGTGCCTACTACAGGTGCTTTGTCAAGGACTTTTCACGCATCGCTGAGCCACTAATGTATCTAACCAAATCTGATGTGAAGTTCAAATGGTAAACGGCACAGGCCGACGCATTTAAAGAACTAAAACGACGCATGCAGTCACCGCTGGTACTTGCACATTTTGGCGAAGACGCCGATACCGAAATCCACACTGACGCCAGTAGCCTAGGCCTCGCTGCCATCCTAGTCCAGAAGAAAGACGGACATGAACGGGTGATATCTTATGCTAGCCGGTCACTGTCAAAAGCGGAAGGCAATTATTCTACGACTGAAAAGGAATGCCTCGCCATCATTTGGGCTACAGCAAAATTCCGCCCTTACCTATATGGCAGGCCATTCAAAGTTGTCAGCGACCATCACGCGTTGTGTTGGCTAGCTAACTTAAAGGACCCTTCAGGACGGCTGGCGAGGTGGAGCCTAAGACTGCAAGAATATGACGTCACTGTAATCTACAAGTCCGGACGAAAACACTCAGACGCCGACTGCCTATCACGTGCCCCCATCGATCCCCCGCCGGAAGACGACGAGGATGACGACGCCTTCCTCGGAATAATAAGCGCAGAAGACTTCACTAAACAGCAACGAGCAGACCCGGAGACTCGTCGAGTATTTGGAAGGGAACACCGACGTAGTACCTAGGGCATTTAAGCGCGGATTGCCTTCGTTCACATGACAAAACAACCTGCTCGTAAAGAAGAACTTCTCACCAGTCCGCGCCAGCTACCTTCTTGTTGTTCCGTCAGCGCTGCGTTCAGAAGTACTACTGTACGCCCTACATGACGATCCAACCGCTGGGCACCTCGGATTCTCCCGAATGCTGTCGAGGATACGGGAAAGGTATTACTGGCCGCGTCTGACCGCTGATGTCACTCGTTACGTCAAGACATGCCGAGACTGTCAGCGATGTAAGACACCACCGACAAGGCCAGCAGGATTACTACAGCCGATCAAACCTCCTTGCCGACCATTTCAGCAGATCGGGATGGATTTGTTGGGACCGTTTCCGGCGTCAACATCCGGAAATAAGTGGATCGTCATGGCGACGGACTATCTCACCCGCTTTGCTGAAACTAAAGCTCTACCGAAAGGCAGCGCAGCCGAAGTGGCGAAATTTTTCGTCAAGAACATTCTGCTGCGACATGGTGCCCCAGAAGTCCTTATCACCGACAGAGGAACAGTGTTTACAGCAGAGCTCACGCAAGCCATTCTGCAGTACAACCATACAAGCCACAGGAGGACAGCTGCCTATCACCCGCGGACGAATGGTCTCGCGGAGCGCCTGAACAAGACTCTCGCCGACATGCTAGCAATGTACATCGACGTCGAGCACAAGACGTGGGACGCGGTCCTGCCGTACGTAACCTTTGCTTACAACACGGCGGTGCAAGAAACAACACAGATCACGCCGTTTAAGCTGGTTTACGGCAGGAACCCGACGACGACGCTCGATGCCATGCTGCCGCATGTCACCGACGAAGAGAATCTTGACGTCGCGACCTTTCTCCAGCGCACCGAAGAAGCCCAACAACTCGCCCGCCTACGGATCAAGAACCAGCAGCGTACCGACAGCCGACACTACAACCTCCGACGACGCTTCGTCGAGTACCAGCCCGGTGACCGTGTTTGGGTTTGGACCCCTATACGCCGACGAGGACTGAGCGAGAAGCTTTTGCGTCACTATTTCAGACCGTACAAGATCATCCGACGTACTGGTGCACTGGACTATGAGGTCGTGCCAGACGGCATTTCGCTATCACAGCGGCGTCGCTCACAACCTGAAATAGTCCATGTTGTGCGACTCAAGCCGTACTACCAGCGTTAAGGAACTTTGGGACTTCACGTAACTGACCTTTGGACTTTGTTTCTTTTCATTGTTTTGTTACTTATGTTTAATAAGTGGCCTTTTGTGTTTCGCTCTCTTATATTTGTAGCATCGGGACGAGGCTTTTAAGAGGGGGGTATTGACACGTGTACTTATCTTTATCGGGCGACCACGTTTCGCCGCCTGACAAACGTTATCGCACAGCGTGGGACGCGCCTGCATGTATCCGAAGTTTCTGGAAAGTTATCTATGCTTCTATCCGCTGTCTGTTGTCGCCGAACCTTGTGTTATCTGATTTCATCGCCTGACGCGAAAGGTGTAGAACTTTGTGGAAGGCACGCGGGTCTCGACGATTAGTCTGGAACATTGAACGACTGCTGTATAAAAGCTGACGCGCATGGCCCGCTGATCAGATTTTCGACGATCACCGACCGTGTTCGCCGCTATCGTTGTGCTATAAGTGTAGCCTGTTTTTGTGGGCATAGGTTCGCCCAATAAAAGTTAGTTTTGTCTTTCACAGTATTGCTACTGTGTTCTTCAACGTCACCACCACATGACAATATCAAACAGCTTTATCAATGTGCACATCCGATGCAAAGAGATGCATGGTGAGAATGCCAACAGTTATTAGAACAGCATCCTTCTTTCTATCTGACATCTGCTATCTGCTATCTGACATGCGCTCCTGTGTTCCCACTCATATTACTCTCGGTAGTACCCAAATAATGTAATAAGCGACAACGTTCAATATTACCAGTTCTTTCAAGAAGCAATATTGAACCCTGTAAAGTAGACTCTTTTTCTCTTTCAGATTGTGTTAATTTGGGTGGCCATTGCGATTGTGAGAAGCACTGCAGACAGCATTGAGCGCAAAGAGGGACTCCCATTATTCAACCAAATACTGTCATGGCTTCTGCTGAGTATGTGAATGGTTTTACAGCCATGTGGGTATATGTTATGTAAAAAGCAGTTGTATTGATAAACAAGTTGTAGAAACCATATGGATGGCATCATGCACATGACTGTGCATGCCTAACTGCTGCTTCTGATTTTTAAGACAAAAATTCCGAGTGCAGTTCTATGGATATTAAGGACAGGCTGAGTGACCTAGAATAGGCATCCGAGGCATCATGTGAGGCCTGTGGCAGTGTGCTGTAGCTCGTTGTGTTCTTAAGTGTTCGACGTATTTAAGTGGTGTATGCTTTGATGGGACTTATTATTGCAGCTAAAACATTTTATCTTGTGCTGGCAGTCTCAATCAAGTTTTGAATAGAAACAAAGTTCTCTATGCAGATGCCGCAAGCTCTATATTGTCACCACTCATATTAATATGAGTAATAAGCAGTCATTATTCATTGTATATTGCCAGATCTGCCACTTAACTGAGATTGGCTTACAGACCTATTAGATATTAGACACATTTCAGTTAGTTAATTAGAACAGCATTCCAATGAAAACAGCATCACACGAAGGAAGAATCCATACAGGACAAAGGCATTGTACTCACAACTCAAAAGTTAAAAGCAGAAGTGCAATGGGTGCATGTACAACATATGAAACTGCGAACACACAGCCCATTACTCTGTGTGCAGACTAGAATTTTCTAGCTTGTATATTTGCAGCATGCTGGGGTATCCTTTGTGTGTTGCCATCTTCATTACACTTGTGGTATAATGAATATTAACCACTTGGCCAAGTTTATGCCTTGTTCCAATTTGTTGTGGGTTACCTTGCTAACCAAGTTAGCGTATTGTTTCATGTATGTTGCCCTTCACATAAAAAAAGAAAAGCCATGATATCCTAAGCACCATTTGCAGCTGTCAGTTGCATGCATACAATGACAGTGCTACCCCCTTAGGCACGCTACAGATAAACAAAATGTGCTAGTAGTACTCTCTTTGTAGAAATTACTGGTAGTATGGTAGGTGGTAGGATTACCGCTAGCTTGGTAGTATTGCTGGCTTGGCACAAGAAAGGCAGGACACTCAGGCAGTCAGGGTCCTGCAGCCTTCATTTATTCATACCGCCAGCTTCTAACATGTATTATTTCACTTGCCTTTTTCTTGTGTATTCCATTACTGTTAGTTCAGATGTTTTAATTTTTATGTGTTTGAGCTGTATGCCCTTAGTGTGCATTGTTCCCCCATACACAGTGTCTCTCGAGGCCTGCAAGGTATTTTTAAATAAATAAACAAATAAATCTACACTGGTGCCGGTTACTACATTCATACTAGCAATTTGCTTGGTTGCAGTACGATGCATATCTAAAAATCCTTAGTGATCTGTGATACAATGACTTCCATAGATCAATCGTCAGGAACCATAGTAAAGAATGAGCTTGCAGCATTATGGGGAACCAACGGCTAGGCTTTTTACAGCAGCCACCACCAAAAGTAGGCGCTTTCTCTCTTCTGCACTACCAGGTTAGGCCATCAATAAAATTTATCCGCTCGCAACACAGTTGAGTACCTTGTTCTCACAGTGCATAGTCCAGAATTTGCACCGACTTTCTAAAAATGTCTCCACCTTTCTGTTTGGTGCTCCCCCAAAAAAAGAAAAACAAGAAATGTGCTATGGGAGCAACAACTGCTTCTGGTGCGAGTTGATAATTCATACTGTATGAGGATGTGGTAAAAGCGACGGACTGTTAGTAAGGCACACATAGAGATGCTTAAAGATGATAGTGGAACTAGTAATTAAAGTTTATTGCATTTCATGTGTTCATGTAAGTAGGTATATCATGAAGAAGTTCACTATCTTGTTGCTGATTTTGGGAAATATAAATTATTTGGGCGACAAAATAGATTGTGCAGTGATAGACATTGGACCTTCCTTCATTGGTTATGGGTTTTGCCTTGATAATCTCTCACGGGAATTTACCTTTGTGGGAGCCGATTATGATGCACTTTGAAAAGAGTGCGACATATCTACAGTCATGGCAATGTGCTGTCTCTGTAACACATAATGCTTTATAGCATTTCGTCTGTTTATCTGCATTGTTGTTACTACATGAAGAAATATGCTTCTCAAACTTAGCAGTAACCTAGAGAGCATCGCATAGTTTTGCGATGATGAACAGTTGCTAACTGTGCTCCCGTATTTATAGTAAAAATTCAGCTTGTAGAGCAGTGCTTCTTCTCTCACTACTCCATGTTGTCCCAAGTTTCTTTGTACACTGATTATGTTGGGTAGGTATCAGTAGAAATCACTGTTCTTGTTTGCCAATATTAAACTACTCTCCTCACTTCTGCTTGCCTATCTTGCAGTTTTTTCCCCAGTATTGTGCCTCTTCTCAACCACAAGTCTCTTGAACCGGCTGCAAAACCTAACTTTGTCATTGCTGGTTCCATTTCTTCTGATGTGCATCTTGTATCCTTTTTTTTTTTTTTTTTTTTTTTATAGAGCATTGAGGCTGGTGCCTAGTGCATTCAGGAAAGGTTATGCAAATGAGCGAGCTGGCTTATACAGTAGGCTCCTCCTAACATGAACTTGTTAAAGTTGAATTTTTCAGGTATGAAGAAGTGTGAAAATGTTATTGGTTTCCCATATTCCAAATGGAAAAAATATCCACTTAACATGAAACACTAATTTGGTTAAGCTGAACTGCTGATGTCTGCTATCTGGTGCAGCAAGAGACCTGGATCAGCACTCTTGGAGGAGATGACTCTGATAGCTAAACGACTTTCTGTGGACATAAACAATTACACCAGTGTCAAAGATGATGTGGAAGCTTCTAGAACTGATACCATAGAAACAATAATTGAGGAGGTCCTTGAGGTGCCTGTGCAGGCTGGTAATTATGGTGATGACAGAGCCCAAGAGCCACAAGAACCTCCCGCATCCATACGTAGTGCAGTAATAATACCCTAAATACTTCAGTGCATTTCCTCATCACGACAGCTCTGAAGAAAGTTGAGCAAGCTTGGTGAAATGTTAGCTTTTGTGACATTGCACAGATTTTCACTGCATGAGCAAGCAACGATTCTTCCAATAGTTTGAGTAACAATCTATAAAACAATACCTTCTATCAAATCCAAGAAATGTCTGTTTTTATGTCTGTCCTTTTGTATTATATTGTCGATATAAGGTTGTTGCAACTCGAGGTAGCGTTTAGGCCAGGAATCCTAAAGGCACAGGGATGAGTACTTCCAGAGTAGGAGCGAAAGAAAAGGGGTTTTTGTTACATTATTTACACTGGCTCCAGATATGTAAGCCCACTCCATGAGGGCCACTTCAAATGTCTGAGCTCACTGCATGTTTGAGCACACATGAGGACACGTCAGGACACACGTCTGCAGATGTCGGGACACACTACTGCACCAAAGGTGTCCGCCTTTAAAACAGTTCATTTCCCTAGCTGACTAGACAGCGAAATCTGATGACTATGTCTCGGCCAATCACAATTGTCGAATCGTTTGCGAAATCCCTCCCATGACGTTGCACCGTTCCGCCGGACTCGGCTTCCAACGTTGCACGATCTCCCCCGCATTTGAGGCAACCACATGGCAATCTGGGAATCTTGACGTCGACACCGTTCCCAAGGAAAACGGCCCCTTGCATCAATTAGTGGGCTCTGCATGACAGTCGGCTTGCAGCGACCTGGGAAGCCTGGCCTTCACGGTGGTTACCGCGTCTACAGAATTCGGTGGTCATTCTCACCTTGAAGGGAGCTTCTTTGTTGACCCGTCAACAGTTAGTGGCAGGTCTGCATTGACATCTGAGCGGGCACTGATGGAGGAGGCTGCCTCATGGGAAGCACCTAAGGAATGCCCTTTTCCATTTTGAGACATAACAGGGTGCACCAGTGATATATTTCGAATTTCGTGAATCACTGTTAAGACAAACAGATTTTGGCAGTCCCTTTGAATTCGTCCTAATGGAAGTCTAGTGTACATTAATCAGTTCATTTTAAAGTGGCAACACTTTTGTTCTTGTCACCTTGTCATTTACTTGGTTTCTTACTGCGAACAGTAGTTATGAGGCTAGGAAATGGGCCATGCATGTTTGTTCACGCATTTGTTTCTTCATTTGTCCCGCTTTGGTTCAGGCATGCGGAATGTGACATAAAAAATAATTTATATAAATCAAGCTGGGATCAAAACAGTGATCATGCAGCTTCAAGCCAATCATCATAATCACTACATCACGGCAGCTTTGCGCAAGTGAACAGATAACAGTTGCATTGGATGCTGACAGATGCTAATAATTTTCCATCAGACTCATCTCGTGCTCTGCATCATAGAATTGATTGAGATGCAATGCATGAAATGTTGGTGCATGTGCGTTGTGGTGTGATCTTCCTTTGCTCCACTTTCATTTGTATACATCCTTTCTGCTCATGGTTTCTGCAGTATTTGCTGTGTAATGAAGCAAATATGCGAAAGAAATGTGTGAAGAAATGTGCTACCTCAAAAGGGCTCTAACTGGGTGTGTTTTGAATGTGCTGCTTGCCATTGGATGATACTGCAGATAATGCACTTCTGCTTCTGCTTACAAGCCGTATGCTTCTTCAGATTGTGGGGGAGCCTCTTGGCATTGTCTAGGAGTTCGTCTAGTAGCTTCTTCGAATTCTTCAGGTGGCACCGAGTATCTGAGTACTGGGGTGTTCTTTTCAAGGTCACGTGGAATTCTCTAAACATATTAAGTAGTTGGGGTGCTCATAGTTGCCATTCACAGTAATTTAGAAGAGAATCAGAATCATAGTCTGAAGATATGTTTTTTTCATGTACCTATGAGAAAATAGCTTTTATAGTTGTCTCATGCTGCACATTACATGGGAAAGAAAACAAACAAAGAAACGACATGGAGGTACAAAAGTGAGAATTACGAACTGTTTTATTGACTCTGAATGGGAACCAACTAGCTCTGTTTCTTCCATTGCTCAATGCGAATGTAGCTTATGCCTCATGGCTGAGCTGGGCAGTATTTGTAGAAAGCACTTATCAGACTCCCCAACTTATACCTATTCAATTAAATATGCTGTTGCTGCAACTTTGTCACTACCCTTCAATTTCTTGATCCAGCTATTGTCATCCAATTTGATGCTTTTGCCAGTGTCAGCCAATTGAAGGCTATTGTTGATTTCACGTATATGTAATGTTGATGATGCAGCATTCTTGCACTGTAATCATGCTTGTGTTTGCTTATGTGTTCTTGTATATGCTTTAAATGGCTGTTCTTGTAAAAACTTCGTGCTTTATTTTGTTAGTATATATTTTCATTGAATTCATTACGCAACTATAGACCTTGATTTTACAACAGCTACGAAAGCCTGTTCCTTATGGCGTTATGCTTTGTGATGTTCCTCTGGATCTCTATTGAACATCAGCTTTCAGGTTCTACACTGAGGGTACGTATATTGACAACAAATCACTCATAATTAAAAGTATTTATTTGGGAACAAAAAATTTATTTACCTCCTTGCTCTCATTCTTGCAGCTACAAGACATGACTTTTGAGTCTCAAGATGCTTTGTCACAAACAAAGGCTGTGACATATCACATACGAATTGATGATATCAGAAAGGCCTACTTCTTTGTATCCTTTTGTGTAGCCGAGTAGAATGTCTTGCTTCTGTTACTTTGATTTGATTGCTTTGATACTTGTAACCCCTGTTAACAAACTGAACTATCATCCAGATTTTCTTTATGCTTGTTGCATTCTATGGCACTGGAAACATCGCCAGTCTTAACAGGTGAGTTCCTAATCAGCTTGACAATAGCAGGGTTTTAGGATCAGTGGCAGTTGTATAGCATAAAATGTGAAGACATGGTTCCATATAAGCTCATGTATGAGTTGTGTGAGTATCAAGGTGCCTTCCTGCATGTGTTCACAGCTATTTCAAGCTAGGTTTCCAGGAACCACCAAGCAGGTGGGGTAAACATGGCTAGCGCACCATAGCTATTTGCATTGAGCTTGGCAAATGGGTGTCAACGCATGCGAGCTGAGGATCATACGCGGAAGCACCTTGATCTGCACAGGTAATGTGATATAGGGCATATGATGCTCCTAGATTTGTGGAAAGCTTCTGTGGCTGTACACCAAGACAAAAAATAAAAAGAAACAAATAGCTGAATCTTAAAGGGAGCGTGTAAAAGTGCATCATACATTATTAAATGGGATTGAGGCGCTGTTATTGATGGTACTAACTTTTGACCATCTGAACCAGCTTTATTGCCACTGTTCAATAGCTCAGCCTGTAGAACACTCCAGAACATGAAAGCTTGCTGAAATTCCTGTGCTCTGCTTTTAATTTTAAAACAGGAAAGCAAGTTGTTTTGAAATTTCCTCATTTCCCGCAGAGAAGGTCTCCTTTGCGTGTGGTGGAAAAAATGGGTATAAATAGTCATATGTCCATACCTTTTTGAGACGACTAGTAATACCGTATATACTGACTGCACTCATGTAAGAGTCATACCTGCAACTTGGCAGCCCAAAATTGGAAGAAAAAAAAACAAGTGGAAAAAAAAATTTGAAGGCACCGACCGGACAACTGAAGAGAGTGTCGCTGCAGCTTGTGTGCATTCTCTTGGATTCTGATTATGTAGCTTTCGCTGTCTTCGGACATAATTGCAAAAAGCTTTGATGTTACAGCTATATCTAACACCACAGAGGGCACTGAGGATAAGTGTAATTATGAGTGTGCTGCCAAGACAAACCTCCAGTCACAGCGACAGCAGTGATGACTACACGAGCACCAGCTTTGTGGTGTGCACGCTTGAACTCATAAATGCAGTATGGATGCAAAAGCGTTCACTCTTTTTGCACAAAGGAATCACTGGTATTATGCACAGCCAGAAAAATTGGACCAAGATGGCCCACCCTCATGTAAAGGCCGCACCTCGTCAAGATTAAAAAAAAAAAAAAGTGCAGCTCTTAAGCTCTTACAGAAGTATATACAATATCTTCCTGTGTTATTATAGAGCTGTCCTCTTGTATTATAAGTGCTTTTGCACTCTAGATTGAGTACTCATTGCCATGATCCCAAGGTTAAAACTGAAAGCTGGCTTTGAATTTGCATCAAAGGAGGTTTGCACACTTAAGGAAATCAATAATTGGCTGAATGGAGCCTATAGAAGTCACGGACAAGAATCAACACTTTATTGGACACCTAACTGGAGAAAGGAGCAGCACAGTTGGTAGGTTGCAGATGCACTCAGCATAATAAACAACAAGGCTCATGTTACCACCTGCAGGAGGCCATCTGCAAGTAGGGAGAATTAAGAAGCACTCATTTTATCCAGCTTTATTATTAAAATGTAAACCCACATGTAGTTTCATTGTTCACAAAATTGCCGTGTGACTGGCCGCTCGAGCCACTTTGCTCATGGGTTTCTTTCACGCTCGGAAAAACACTTTTATGTAGCATGTATTGAGGAACAGAAAGCTGTATCGAGAGTTCTTTATGTTGCTCTAAAATTTTCTCATTGACACTTTTCATCTAAATATTATATTTGAGAACCTGATTAATTAATTAAGACTAATTCTCTAATTAGGTGTAATGAAAAAATAGTTTAAGTATCCCCAAGCGACGGCATACAATATTACGTTTGTTCTGTCCAGCTACGTGGCACTCGCGTATTTTTAAACTCTGGCTGAAGTTAGCCGGGACACCGTGTATATGAGTTACTACTCAAGCATGGGTGTGAGAAATATGAGAGGGAACACCGAATTCGCTTTTAAGCAAGGATTACTTGTGATGTGTGGATTTAAACTTGACCATGTAACATGCAACAAGTAATTGTCAAACCTTTATTCTTATTGGGCACTATTATGTGATGCATGTTTGTTTAGCCACTAGGACATCTTGAAAGTAATTTGGTCATCGAGAGGGTACATGAATGAAGTTACTGCAGCTTTTAGGTAAATAATAAGCCAAAAGGCATAACCCTGAAGTTCTCCAAACTGCATTTGCTATATGAGCTCATCAGTGTACTATGTTATACCCCTGACAGACGGGCAAAACTAAAGACCTTTCCAGTAATCCCCTTTTGCTACTCTGAAGGACCCTTTGCAGAAAGGAGTTGCGCCGATGACACACGGCACCGCACTGAACTTCTTTAGGTATTTCCTCAGATGAACGCCGCAAGAAAAATAGCGCTGGCTGTTAAAGCCACAAGAGAGAAAACATTCTTAAAAAGCTGCGTATTTAATTACACTTAGCTGCTGTAGAACCTAAAGATATTTTTTTTTTTTCATTGTTGATGGCTAATAATGCTTATAGTCGTTTATTTTATTCGCGTTTTTGCATTGTTAGCAGCCATTTAACTTGGTCCAGCAACTATGTGCAGCCGGTGTTTTGCTGTGCGTGCTGTTTATTCTGGTGATGCCCACGTTTCTGTCGTCCTTTTTCACGTCTTTGTCATCCCTTCCTTTGTGCGCGCAGGCGTAACGCGTTTTATTCAATATATTATTCCAACAACTGTGGTTTCTTCTGGGTATTTCCTGCGGGCGCTGATTGTGCAGTCTCCATCTCGCGACGTGAACACACCACATGCGCGCAGCAAACGACGACGACACTGCCGGTATTCAACATGGCGGCACTAGCGACGTTATGCGAGCGTTTAAGAGTATAGCTAGAGGAAATCTTCACTATTCGACAAATTGTATTACCGCTAACAATTCAAAAATTTTCGCAAGGTAAAAAAAATACCTATGGGCACCGTAGTTGTGTGGCAGGTTTCCTTCTATTGACGAGTTGTGCACGCTGTGTGCGAGAGCAACTCCTTTTCCGCTCTAAAAGTAGTTGCGCGATCTCCTTTCCCGAAAAGGAACTTTGCCGTAAAGGAGATACTTCTGTGTCGTGTGTGACTGCACTTGAACGCCTTTCCGGTAAATGTCCCCTTACCTAAAGGACTTTAGAGTGCCCATGTGTCAGGGGTATTATATGCTTTGAATGCTGTAGTAATTTTGTTGACTGGTGGCCTCATGTAGAAGAAACTTAAGTCTATAATTGGTAAATGTTTCTTATTGTGTTGTTCATTATAAAGTCATGGTCTGTGGAAGCATTGCATTTTTATCTACCTTTGTAGTGGTTGTAAACAGTTTGCCGATATGTCATAATGGAGGCAGAAAACCAGTGATATTTTTAATTGAGTTTGAGTGCACCATACAGTTAAATTTTCAACCGGAGATTTTTCTCATAGAAGTTACTTAAATTAATTTCTTTTGATGCACATATTTATATGCAATGAACAGGACATGAACAGTATGTGCCTTTTATGTAGGTGCCTTTTATGTAGGTGCCTTTTATGTAGGTGCTCTTTGTTAATATTCATGTCAAAGTTATCTCCTTTGCTGTGTGTGCAGGTGTGTTTAGTATATAACTTAAAATACAGCCTTATTGCATCTTAGCCATGGCATAGTTTCAGATACAGAATGCACCTTTATTGCTGCTTTTACATAGATTTCTTTTGTTACAGCTTTTCCATCTCAAGCTTCTACTGTTTCATGACAGTATTTCGACCATTCACAATGGCTGCCATCTTGCTCATCAAGGTTCTATGAATTTTCTTTCTCAGAAGCAGTATCATTGTAGTGCTATTAGTTTTTTTTTTTTTTATATATATATAGGTACTGTGTGTTTTCAAAACTTCTGCAAGGTATACAAAACAACTTAGCAAAATCTCACTAATAACAAATCACCACAATTTCTCAATATAGCCATTACGCCAAGTATGGCCATGGTCTTGGCCACAATATTGTACCAAGGTTGCAGTGTTTCAAACAGGGAGGCCAAGGCACCATTGCTACAGCCCACCCAACCACTGAGTGACTGCTCCTTGGTGAAAAGCAAATAGTTTCCCACCAATTCTTTGGATGACTGCTTCTTTGGGCGTGCTTCTTGGCGGCACTGTCATTCACATTTCTTGGTGGCACCGTCATGCACAGAAGGAGGTGGATAGCCATTGTACGAAGGTTACCTAAATTACAGGCTACCCATGACGCTCCATCTAATTTTTGGTCATAGTTCATGCATGCCACATCACTAATGTAGCTGCCATGTGCCATTTTGTTTGCTGGCAAGCCAAAGCACTGTGATTTTATTAATGTAAACTGAGCACCAAACACACCAAGCTGTAACTTTGGATATTTGACTCTGATTGCCACAAGAATGTCATTTCATATCAACTATCTATTTCCTGCTATCATTACGTTGCCATTTTCATACACTAGGGGCAGAAAACCTGAAATTGCTCTGCCCTAGACAGCCACGTTTGACTGCCTTGAAATCCTGTTGTAGTCCTTTCTGATTAGTCTCCTGAGGGAATAGTGAGCCAATGAAGGGAAATGTGTCATTTCTTTGGCCATGATCTTATTTCTTGAACAATTCTTTAATATGTTTTTTTCCCCTCTGTACAGGTTTTGATCCCATTACTTATAGTGAGCTGTGCATTTCGGGCCCTTCTACAGTCAATTAAGGTATCGAACACGGCTCTCTTCCTTCTAGTCGTCGTCTTGTCAGACTTCACAGCATTGGTAAGCACTGTCAGTACGCTCTCACTTCTTTGCAAACAACATAGTATGTCCGTGTTTTCAATGAAAGGCTGTTGGTAGCAAATATTTTAAGCTTTCTAGTTTGGTTTTTATCACTGCATGCTTTGTTGCCAAGTGAACATTTGTTGCCTTGGGGTGATAGCATAAGGCATTGTTGTAAGACTTTGCCTTTGTTAATAGACTGGCCTTGTGTCCTTCATATTATGCTACTGCCAATAGCATGCCACTGCATCTTTTTATTCTCTGTATCCTTTCTTTTTTCAGCACTTCTTTTTTCTTATCAAAGACAGTGGCAGTTGGCTTGACATTGGCATGTCAATCAGCCATTACCTGCTTGCCATGGGAATGATCATCTTCACAGCAGTGTTTCATGGCCTTGCCTGGTTTATGACCACATTCTCATTGGAGTGCTCTGGACATGAGTTAAAGCGTCATCTTTTGTGACATATTCCAAGCTTAGTATTTTACAAGCACTTTGGCTCCGTCACTTATGGCCAAGAAGTTTGATATTACCACCTCACATTCCTTAAAGCAGCCGTATTCAATCTCTGTAGTATATTATAGTTATTGGTGAAATTTCAGTTGTTTAGAATAGCTAGTTATTGACACATTTTTTAAGTTACTTAAACTGCCTCCTGTACTGGTGAAGTCTATTTTGTCTATGTTTATTACATTGCATTATAAATAGTGTTGACCACATAGTCTTTTATTTATTCATACCTGAACCTCAGTGCAAGTTCATTCACATTGGGCACTCATCATCTGTGAGCAAGATTATTTTTGAACCTTTGTTTACTGCATATATTTTCTGTCTTGGCTAATTTGATGCCAAGAAAATAAAAAACACAGTTTCTTTTGATCTCATTTCATGTCACTCACATCTACCATTAATTTTGCAGAGCCGTAGGACATAAACTGTAGGGCTTGTTTCGTACTAATCTAATGGATTCTGCCTTAGAACTGGTCTCATTAAGTCTTGCACATTTTTTCAGATACTTGTCCCAACATCATATAAATTAGTCTGAGTATTAAATGAATTAGTTCCAGAGGACACCTCTGTCATTAATTTGTGGGGCTGGTGCTTCTTTTCACTTAGTTGCAAGTCATTTGCTGCATTGAATGGTAAAGATTTATGGCACGGAAGAGGTTGTACTGTGTTGTGGCTGAGCACTAACACTGTAAAACTCTTCATGACTGATCACGATGTGAAATCCTGGAACCAGGATGCCCCTTTGGCAAAGGCTAATTCAAAACTTGGCAGTCCATCAACTGACACATACCTGCCTACCAGTTTTGTGCTTATTGTATTGTATTAAAGGGTTTTACTAAATAAATTAGCTTAACGCACTACTTTATACAAGGGGCTAATGGCAGCTACACCACCTCTGAAGACTATATTATTTTTAATGGGCCACTAAGCATATGCATGAGACCTTCCTGTTCATTTGATAAAATATGAGACTGTGCATGATATTGAAGCTTAAGGGGTCACCTAATGTTCACAATAATCATTGTACAAGTTAAAATGTTTGTTACTGCTTGTAATTCCTCATTGAAAAGACAGCATGTTTATAACAGCACCTTCTGTGCTAAAATTTTTTTTTTAATCAGTTCAAGACATTCTATTCTGCACCAATAGTACATTATTGGCTGTGTTATTAAACTGTAGCAATATTCTGTGAATGATTCTACTGTTTGGTGTGCATATTAAGTGCACTATATTTTTCTGAAACGAAATCCTTGAGATTTTGTGCTGAACTTTAGCCTTTCCCAGTGCCTCTAAGAGAGCAAGTTTGAGCTTTAAAGTGAAGGGTCTGTGTCAAGGGACTTGGAAAGTACGAGTCATAATAAGTGCTCCAGTTTAAACGTGTATTGATGGAAACATGCCAAAGATATGTGTAAGAGGTTTGCAAACAGATTGAATTGTGTGTATCCAATGCAAAGCATGAATCAGTAATGCAGTGTTTGTGATGTACTCGTATTGTGCCAAATCCACTGTACTGGGAAATGGTGTTTATATATACACTGCCCTTTTTACACCTTAGAAGCGCACAAACTATAGAATAAATCAAACGTTTAAATAAAGCATTACAACGATGGATAGAACTCTATGCACATTGTTCATAAGTGGATAGTGTTCTTAAACTGCCACTATCTCGTTTTTTTAAATAAACATTTTTTACACACATGTGTCCTCTCCATTGGCAGCTAAATGTGTAGTCTAATGTTGTTAAAGCGAGTTGGATGCAACACGAAATCCAAATTTGTTGCTTTTTAATGCCCTTAGCTGGTGATCAAGTTCATTTCAAATTTTGCTTTCTGGAAGATGCCTGTAGTCCATTGTACTCAAATGGTGAGTGTAGTATTTACCATAATGAGTCTCATTGTAAATGGCTGTAGTGCTGTGGTAAGATTGAGTGTAGAACTGACACCAATTAGAAAATAAAATCACACATTTCTCACTGCTTGCATTACCATTGGACATAGTCTTCTGGCGGCTGAAAGGTACAAGTTGCTGTATCTGTTATTGTCGGGGCTTCATTATTCTTGGTTAACTCTAACTCCCATCCTCCTGCAAAAAGAAAAAGGTTACATTCTTGCAAACTTTTCTTCAGCCATACTGTTGCGCAGTATATTCTGATGATAATCAAATATGGTATTCTGAAAAATAAAAAGGCTCTTCCACAGCACATCTGCAAGTTTCAGATGTAATTATAGCAAGAGATGATAACATAAGGAATGTAATGCACCAAATAATTTAACTGCTAAAATTCAACTTCACGATGCAAAATGACAACCTCGATTTGTCTCTGGCAAGCAAAGCATGGACACCTAGTTAGTAGAGTTTTTTGGCAGTATTGTTAAAACTGCAAGGATTAATGCATCTTGAGCTTGGGATCTGAAGGGTTCACAAGAAAACAAAGAAGTATGGCAGCTGCAACTTTCTCTTTAGAGCAAAGCTTGCATTGCCTCTCCCCCTGGATTTGGTGTTCCTCATCGTTTCCTCACCGGATATATTTATGGATATATATAGACAACTTGGGTCACTGGGTGTGTGCTGGCTGCTGTTGTGCTGGGTAGATAATTTGATCACTGGGTATATGCCTGAACAGACAACTTCGGGGTGTGTGTAACTGGGTATCTGGTACTGGGTACATATGTACTTGGGTATTATTGGCCAGTCCCCCTGAATAGATTTGCCACTGTAACGCAAGGGATATGAAACCTTAAACATATTTAGATATGTGTCATATTCCTCTATGCATACACATCTCATCAACGTTCTTCCCTTGAGAAGCATCATACATCGCCTTCCTCCTTATGACAGACGGCTAACAGCTACAGGCAACGAGGCTATCTTTGTATCCTCAGCTACTGCTGCTACTTTGCCAAATCGCACAAGCTTTGCATCATTAAATGTTCAGCATTTTATTGGATCTGCATGTTTTTTTCTAAGACGAAGTCTTTCTTGGCGAGTTACCCCCGCTTTTCCATATCAGGTATGCTTTAGCCTAATCATGGGCCGATCTTTGAGATAGTTCTGATACCGGTGCTCCTGGTGGCATCAGTACCAATGTTACCACCGTGCAGCACCACTGCACAATAGCGGTACTGCCATACAATGGTACCAGTGGTAAGGGGAGTGTTCTGGCATTGTTCCTTCATTACAGCTAGTGTTTTGAGATGCTGTCATTGAGACGTTGCGGGCCTCATGGGATAAATTTCTATGTGCCTTTACACTCCCATTCTCACCCCCAACTTGCTGAGGAAGACATGGTTGTTTATTGATTTCAACTGAAGGTCGTGTTCAGTGGTGTAGCCAGAAATTTTGTTCGGGGGGGCTCACGTTCTAGCTCGGCCTCCTCGTTACGAGAATTTGTCGGGGGATCAAATACATGAATAGCTGCATTGCCATTGCCAAATATGCTGCAAATGAATTTGAACGCTAAGCACTGTGGAGACAAGTAAAATGTATTTTTTCATAAAAGAATAATATGCTCGTATGTCCCAAAATTGTACCCGAAATAACTGATATCAATGCTTCCACGTTTTCTCTCTATTTAATAAGTAGAGAAAATATCACGAACTTTAGAACTATATCAGTTTCAAACCAGCAAAGCAGTACATGCCGCTGATACGAAAAATGTAAAGGCCATGAAATGAACAAGTTGAGGACAAATATTTTAATGAAACTTTGTCATTCAAGAACCTTGTTTATATTCTGTTACAAATGCAAAGGCCAGGGAAAAATCTCAATGACGCTGTTCTTTGTTCCAATGTATTGCACGGGCACAGTTGTCACAGGCCATTTATTGTGAGTAATTGCACCAAAATTATAGTCGGAACAGGGAGCACATATAAAAAGCAGGAGCTCTGCAAAATATACGAGGGCGACTCAAATGAAAGTGAGCCGATGCGAATATATGACAAACGGTGAACTTTATTTAAATGTAGTCTCCATGACCATGTAGACATTGGTCCCACTGACTAACGAGTTGAGTTATTCACGTATCGTAGAACTCCTTGGGTTGCTGCTTCAAGAATTCTGTAACTGGCTCTTTCACGTCGTCGTCCGACATGAACCTGGTTCCCTTGAGCTGTCTTCTTCAATTGCCCCAAAATGAGGAAGTCGCAAGGCGACAGGTCTGGGCTGTATGGCGGATGTCGCAGCGTTTACCACTTGAACTTTACCAGTTTTGTGTTAACCACATCAGTGACGTGGGGACAGGCATTGTCGTGGAGCAAGATGACCCCATTTGTCAAATTTCCATGTTGTTTGTTCTTGATTGCGACACACAGCCAATCCAACATTTCACAATATTGGAAACAATTGATAGTCTCTCCAGGTTTAGCAAATTTGATCAGTAATGGCCCCTGACGATCAAAAAAAAAAGTCAACAACACCTTTCCGGTGGAAATGACGGCCTTTGCATTTTTTGGAGTGGTGAATTTGACTGTTTCCACTGTAAGCTTTGCCATCGTGTTTCAGGCTTGTAGTAGTGTCACCATGATTCGTCCCCAGTCACAATTGCAGACAAGAAGTCGTCACCCTCATTGTGGTACCGGATCAGATGAGTCAAGGCACCGCCGAACCTCTCCATCTTCTGGCGGTGGTTCAAAATCTACCACACAAGAGCCATTAACCGAGATTTGCATGAGTTATGATGTGAACCAAACTGCGGCTGGTGTTAGCACGCTCTGCGAGTTCATCTATGCTTATCCTCCGTTCTTGTCTAATCAGCTCATCAACCTTTGCAGTTGTGTTGGGGGTGATTACACAATGGCTGTGGCCCATTCTTGGATCGTATTTGAAACTTTCACGTCCTTTTTTGAACCATTTGCTCCAACGCTTCACAGTGGCCAATGAAATGCAATGTTCAACGGCGGCTAATTTCTTTTGGGGAAACACCTTCAGCTGTCAAAAACCTCGCGACACCATGCTGTTCAACTTTAGTAGCGTCCATTATGTCACACAACCATGTTCAATGCAGTGTATTAGAGCATTAAAAAACATTTATTCTCACACCTGTGTGTCACTTTTGTAAATGAGAGATGCCTGTGTGCTACTCACATGCCTCGCAGATAATGAACCGAACCATTATTGCGCAGGATGGGTTGGCTCACTTTCGTTTGACTCACCCTCGTACATTAGAAATGCGAAGACACAATGAAATATACAAATGCGAAGATGCAGCTTGATAAAGGGCAAAAAAAAGTGTCACTGGAAACAAAGTTCACTGCACGTACACACAAAACCTCGCAACAAGATATTTAAATATATGTAAAAGTATCCAATAAATCTACGTATCTAAAAAAATCAGTCTGTATAATGCGGCAAACAAGGCAAATAAACATGTTGCGCAATCACAGATTCATAGATCACAGAATTAAGGCTGGCCCCTCTCTCTATTGCCCCTGATGTAATGCGCGCAAAGGAAGGCGGCGCGCATCCTCCCCGCTTTTCTCCCTTGCGCACACAAGATTGAGCCACCATCGTCGGCTCACCCATGCCACCCCCCATCACGCTTTCACTCGCACATACAGCATGCAGTGCACGGTCATGATGTCATCACCCTTGGACTTCATACGGAACATGAGGATGACGGCGACGGCGGGAATGTGCCTGAGTGTCCATATAATTGCTATCGAATAATATAATAAGAGTATCCGGCAACTGCTGAAGCGACCCGCGGCTCATCACTTTCCACAAAAGGAATAAAATAAAACTTTCACCATACGACAATTTGCTGCGCCGCAACAATGTCTTTTTTCCTTCCATGGGGCGGGGACACCGAAATGAGAAAACCCGAAGGAAAGCATGTTGGTCACAATCGAATGCCTACTTTGGGCACCTAATGTTACTACCGAAGTAATATAGAAGAAAACGTAAGACTCTTGGTCCACAGAGAACCATACGCATACTGCTCGGTATCCTACACCGGCGAGACAAGACTTTCCAGAGAGGTTGCGCTCAAGTGAGCACATTGCAATCCATAGAGTCCCCACAGTGATGGCGACGCGACCATTGTTTCTTTTTCTTGTCTGCTAGCCGGAAAGCGTCTAACGCTGCGAGGCCCGCGAATACACACAAAGTGTGTATTCGCGGGCTTTCACGCTCAGATATATACTTTTGTGTAGCACGTGTTAAGCAACAGAAAGCTGTATCGGGAGTTTTGCATGTTGCTGCACAATCTTTTCATTGCCACTTTTAATTTAATTATACTATTTGAGAAGTTCATTAATCACTTAAGATATTTAAGTAATTGAGTAACCCTTGAGTGACCGTTTCGGCAGAGTCTCATCAACAGCGTGTAAAATGCACGTGAATGGTAGATGTCTCAGTATTGCTTCTCTTTCCAGTAGGCAATGCTACCGACTCACGAAAAAAAAAAAGAAACTATTCTAATAATTTACAACATTAATTGAGGATGAAAATGTCGCTTGCATGCAGAGGTCATAAATAAGTATAATTTCCTATGTAATCGAAATGAGGCCAAGCTAGTTTCACTAGAAATCAGAATCAATAACTGTCATGCTCAGCAGTGCTTATGCTCGGACTCGCAGAAAGAAAATGACTCGCCATTCCGGCTCGGGCCTGCGAAAGTAGATGTCCAGCGAAGCTGTTGAAAACCACCACTATAACATGCTGACGGGGGTATGCAATGCTTTATTGCATTAGATTAATTGTAGAAATGGGAGTAATGGTAATTTTGACATCACGCCGCAGCTGGTCGTATTGCCATTTCTTTTTCGCTTTGCAGCTGAGCTCGTATTCACGCTGCTCCTCTAGAGTACTAACTATGCGTTGCCTACCCATAGCGGTGCTGCTACAACAATTAAATCAGTTAACAGGCTGGTTCTTTTATATACAAAATGCCAGCGACGTCGCTAACCACGTTGCAAGCTGTCGTCGCTGCAGCAGTTTGCGCAACAGTAATCTTTACCAGGAAACGTGTGCAGGGAGCGCTAGCACTTTATCATCAATTATGTGGTTCGGATGCTTGTTTTGTGCTTGTTCTTTATTGGAACGAATGCTGTTCTTTATGTTATATATGTGATTCCATAGAATATATGCACTTCTTGCTTCACTTTCCGAGTGCTTGAAGCCTGCCTCACCTCCGCCACGGGTCTGCCCGGTATTGCACTAGCTTCGGAATCGGTCCACATATTTGCCCACGAACGCGGACACGAAAGATGCCAACCAAAGAGCGGCTAACAGATTCGCTGTAAAAAAAAGAGGCTGCAGTTTCGCCGCAAAGGCGAAGAAGTGTTAATAACAGTTGCACTTGAAGAAACTTCGTGTGACCTCAAAGAATTTTTCACTGAAGTGACAGCCTTATGTATTTACGAGACCTCATAGTCGGGGACAGTTTAATTTCACAGCCTGGGTCCACTCGCACCGCCAAGAGACTGGCGTCTCTCGGTGGTGTAATCTTCCTTCACGTAATTTTCTCGTACTTTGCTATCACTAAAGATAAGATATATATATATATATATATATATATATATATATATATATATATATATATATATATTGTCATGGTGCCACGAGAGAGACAAAGACGACGATCACCAACAAGACGAAAGAGACGACATAGTGGGGCTAACCTAACGTCCAGCCATACTGGTTGTACCGGCCATATCTTCAACAGAGTAAACACGGTCCCATTTAGCCTTATATCTCTGCCCGTTTCATTTTTGGTGGAGGTGAGGGGTATTGCACAAGACGGAACTCCGCAGCGGGCTTATCCTCGGCCGTCCTACCATGCTGACAGACGACCAGGCCGCTGGGTTAAGCACGGCGTCAGCACCCGGCACATCCGGGCCGTCAGCATCCGCGACACCGCAACCGTCAGTCGTCTTGACCCATCCGCGCGATCCCGGCACCTTCTCTGGTAACGGCACCGACAAAGTCGACATGGAAGAATGGCTTGGCACATAGGAACGCGTCACTGCACACGACAAATGGGACCTAACAGTGATGCTCACAAATCTTCTACCTCCACGGACCAGCACACACCTGGTATGACACACATGAAGAAGAGTAGACCAGCTGGGACGTATGCAAGCAAAACTTCGCCACCTCTTCGGCAAGCTTGCTGGTCGAAAGTGCGCCGCTGCGAAAGACCTATCCTGTCGGGCGCAGACAGCTACCGAGTCGTACGTTGCGTACATCCTGGACGTCCTAGCTCTTTGCCGCCGCGTCGATGCGAGCATGCCCGAGGCTGACAAAGTGAGGCACATTCTGAAAGGCATCGCCGATGATGCGTTTAACTTGCTAGTTTTAAAAGACTGCTCGGTGGTAGACGATATTATCCGGCCGGGAGTGCAGACGTTTCGAAGACGCAAAGAGCCGTCGCATTGCCGGACAGTTCGTGCGGCTTCCCAACACAGCCGCTACGTCGTCGTGCGAAGACGCTCATTCGGCTCTTCAATCGTCCACTGTATACAGATAGCGTTGTCCGAATTGTGCGGCGCGAAATCGAGGCTGCGTCGCCATCTTCTTTAGCGCGCCCTTTTGAGGACACGCAATCGATGATCTCCCTCATCCACGCAGTTGTCCGTGAAGAACTGGCCAACACAGGAATTAAACCCGTGTGCTCCATAACACGCCCTCCAGTTAACCCTGCCTCTCATCATCGACCTCCACCGACGTTTCTACGCTATCAAAATCCGGCCCAATGGCGAACACCAGACGACAAGCCGATATGCTTCCATTTAGCGGCGTGTGGCACATTTCTCGCTATTGCCGTTATCGTCAGCCCTCGTTTTCACGCCCCACGTTCTACTACCGCCACAATGACAACCAGCGCCAGCCATTTCATGCTCCAAATGACCCGACATACCATGACCGCGGCCCTTCTGCGTCCATCAGACTCTCGAGCCGTTCGCCGTCGCCGCACCGATCGTCGTTCCCACTCGCCCCTGCTCCGCCGTTTTTCATCGCCTCACCCTTCTGTACGCTCATCTCCGGAAAACTAACAGATGCAGCTCCTGGAGGTGACGCTGCATTGGACTCTCGACCTGCAAATCCTCTCCTTATCTTGCCAACAGATCAGAACCTAATCACCATGGAAGTTGATGCTCTACCTGTCACTAACCCTGATCGACACCGGCGCACACAGCTCGGTCACGAGCGCTGATCTCCGGAAGCGGCTCAAGAAAGTGCTCACTCCTTCCGAGTCCCGCGTCGTACGAGTCGCTGATGGGGGAACTCCCGCTGTGCTCGGAATGTGTGCCGCTCGTGTCAGCGTCGCCGGCTGCCACACATCTGTATTATTCCGTGTACTTGACCATTGCCCTCACGACGTGATCATTGGCCTTGATTTTTTATCTGCCCACTCAGCTATAATTGACTGCTAGGCTGGTGTAGTCAAACTTGAATCGTGCCCTCGGTTTCCTTTCTCTCAGTTTTCAGTTTCCGTTCACATACATACATACATACATACATACACAATTCCAGAGTTAGTTCTAGTGGTGGTTGTGCCGGGCAGTCCTTCAGAGCGGGGGCGGGGGGGGGGGGGGGGGGGGAAGCCCCACCAGCGACAAGCAGTTGTCACGGTTGATGTTCATCATCAACCTCACTCACCATTCGCTTGCCTCATCATTCACTTCAAAACAGCAACGACGCCATCCTGACCGCCACGAAGAGGGTACTAATCGATGACAGGGTTACTGACAGGGACTCCGAGAAACCAACGGCGGGTTCACGGTTTGCCACGCGGTTGCTTCGCAGTGTGCCACGTTGAAGATAGAAACACCACGAGCAGCGTGTAGGAGACAGAAGCAGCACGTTGGAGACCCGAGCAGCACCTAGAAGACCAGTGAGGGGCGATAGAGGTGGTGAGAGATGGAGATTCTTGTTAGGAAAGAAGAAAAAAAGAAAAACTGGGGTGAAGTGCAGCGCAGTAACTGTCTCTCTGGGGAGGACAACGATTCGGCGTTTGTGATTGGCCAGTGAATTCCCTCAACGAGGGAAAGGGGGAAGAAAAGGGCATAAACAGTGCAACCAAACGGCTGTAGCTCGGACATGCAAAGACGCTACCGTAGTGTGCTCCGATAGTTGGAGCGGTGTTGTAAAACTGAACCATATACTTTTTTTTTAAATATAATTCTTTTTTCATTCTCTTTAACGTCACTCGGAACCTTTCTTTCTCCCGGCACCTGGCATGGCACCATCCATGGAACCTTCGTTGGCCGCACGGTCCCCGACTTTCACAACAGTGGTAGGCAGCGGTGAGATTGACCTCACGGAACTTGCGACGTGTCCAACTTCACAATATAGTATGACATAAATATCCCAGAAAGTGGATGGGAAAACGGCGCCGCGGTAGCTCAGTTGGTAAGAGCATCTAACTCGTAATACGAAGACGTGGGATCGTTCTTTACCTGCGCCCAGTTGTTTTTTCATCCATTTTCATTTTCCATTAATTTATCACTGCTTTAATTCGATTAGTAAGTACAGCTAATTTCCCCTATGTTGTCCTTTGTGTCTGCCCCCGGAATTTCGCCCTATGTCGTCTGCTCAGGCCGAGTACATTTTTGTCAGCAAAGATTGAGGCCATATTGTATTCTAAAGATACCACAGACTGAACTCGCCAAGCTAGAAAAAGGGATTCTGGAGTATCACGTGCGAAAACCACGATCTAATTATGACGCACGCCATAGGGGGTTACTTCGGGTTAATTTTGACCATCTGTGGTTCCTTAACGTGCACCCAATGTACGGTACACGGGCGTTTTTTACATTTTGCCCCATCGCAATGCCGTTGCCATGGCTGTGATTTGATCCCGTGACTTCGTGCTTAGCAGCGCAACGCGATAGTCGCGGTGGGTTAACTCGCCAAGTTTCAGGTGCTTTTCCTGGGGCACAACGGTCCAAATACGACAAAATACTTTGTGATCCGTGACGTCACATTAACGTGCCGGCGCTGGCTTTCGGCACGAACTTAAATAACTATAACTTTAAGCTCTATTTTTCTCTACTAATAATCAACCCATTGCCGTTACATTAGCGGGAACATAGTTTTGAGGGAATATTGACACGTGAACTCGTTTATCTTTTACGGGTGAGCGCTTTTACCGTCCACGAAATGTTATCGAACAGCGCAGAACGCGGCTGCATGTATCTGAAGTTTCTGGAATGTTATGGCTGGTTCCATCCGCTGTCTGTGACCGAACCTTGTGTAATCTGATTGCATGTGTGCGCGACGCGAATAATGTAGAACTTTGTGGAGGGCACGTGGGTCCAAGCGATTACTCTGGAACATTCGACGACTCCTGTATAAAAGTCGACGCGCTTGACCCGCTGATCAGATTTTCGACGATCGCCGACCGTGTTCTCCGCTATCGT
This sequence comes from Dermacentor andersoni, assembly GCF_023375885.2. NCBI lineage: Eukaryota > Metazoa > Arthropoda > Arachnida > Ixodida > Ixodidae > Dermacentor > Dermacentor andersoni. Next base: position 80,389,133 of record NC_092814.1, read on the forward strand.
TGTGCTATAAGCGTAGCCTGTTTTGTGGGCACAGGTTCGCCCAATAAAGTTTAGTTTTGTCGTTCACAGTATTGCTACTGTGTTCTTCAACGTCACCACCACGTGACAATATTGTATCAGTCTAAAATTAAATTATGGGGTTTTACGTGCCAAAACCACTTTCTGATGATGAGGCACGCCGTAGTGGAGGACTCCGGAAATTTCGACCACCTGGGGTTCTTTAACGTGCACCTAAATCTAAGTACACGGGTGTTTTCGCATTTCGCCCCCATCGAAATGCGGCCGCCGTGGCCGGGATTCGATCCCGCGACCTCGTGCTCAGCAGCCTAACACCATAGCCACTGGGCAACCGCGGCGGGTATTAGTCTAAAGCGATTTATTGTTTCTATATTGTGTCCCTTCAATGTCGCCCCACTGCGTCCCGCGGCAGTTGGCACCGCGCCTATGCTTTTCCCCCGCATTTCGTGCTTCCGACCAGCTTTTGCAGAACCTAGTATTGTCTCCTCATGTTGCGGCCGGTGCCTCCCGGTGGCAGACAGGCGCAAGAGGGGAGGGGGGGGAGTGCGAGTGCTAAGGAACGCAGCAAGCCTCGCGTTCAGTGCGAAGCACGGCCAAAGGTAAACGAGAACTATAAAACTGCTGCTGGCTCATTCCCCTGCTGAGCGTTGTGATGTTTTACCTCCTGCCCCCATCTTTCTCTTCAATATTTGTTCTGCCTGCGTCCCATGTGCGGCTACGCCTTACTGTGTTATGGCTACGTTCGCGACTGTTTTCAAAAGGGCAGTGCCGTTTCCAGAGTTGGGCACCCTTTCACTAAGCAGAGGTCTCTTAGGTTCATCAGCGTGTGAGTGCACTATATACATGGACGTTACGGCTCAGCTCACCTAGCAGCACACTTCGGTGTATCGCAAGGCTGGCAATGGCGCAGCTGTGATCGCGATAAGCAGCCGCTCACATGCCTCAGATATATATATATATATATATATATATATATATATATATATATATATATATATATATATATATATATATATATATATATATAACGGGAACATAAAGGTGTGATGAGTTATGATGACTATATTAGAAGAAGGATGCACAATGGTGCAGGCGAGTTCACAATTCTGTTTATTATCAATAAAATCCAAAAATGCAATTAAGAAATTTCATCCTAGAAGCCACTGGATTCCTGATCGTGGCAGGGACCACTAATTGAAATGATCGACTTCAGAAAAGTGTGCAAAGAAGAGAATGGTGCGTAGGCTTATCCTACGTGAGCAGTACAGGCGCCAAGAAAAGGCTTAACAGTAGTAAAAAGCTGCGATGAGCGACTCCAGTACGTAGAACACTTCACGGCTCTCTTTGTGGCCGGAGTCTGGAAATCGCCGAGAATCACGCGCATTTATTCTAGCAAATGCTTTAATATCTTCTCAACGCTTTTATTCTAATTTTCATCTCGTTGCTTGCTTGTAGTGTTTTATCAGCCGTATCACTCGCTTTTTCACGTAGAGGACCGTTCCGTGTCCGTATTAGCCAGGGGCGATGAATATTCGCCCTGTGCTCTCACCGGCATTGAATTCCCTATAGTTGCGGTTACCATCGTGGATGCATACACAGGCAGAGGTAGCCGTGGCTCCTGCGCACCGCTGTGCAGTTCTGAAGCGGCTGGGTGGCGTTTCGCTCGCGAACGTTTTTTACTTCGGCGAACAAGTGGGTGGCCTCGCTACAGGAAGAAGGAGAAGTTTGTACAACGTTTACTGCGCCCAGAACAGCCCAAATACGAAAAAAATACTTAGAAATCCTGGACATCACACTAACGTACCGGCGCAGAGGTTTCGGCGCGATATTGAAAAAAAAATTAGACTGTTAACTTTGTTCTAACAGACCTATTAACGAAAAGTGTTAATTAACGAAAAGTGTGTTTTGAAAGAATACTTTATCAGTCTAAACTTATTTAGCGTTTCTCTTTGTGTCCCTTTAATATTGAGTTAACACTGTTTGCAATGTTCCGGTGCTCGGATTCTATTCGCCAAAATTTGTATCTAAACCTACTTAATGTTTGTTAGCAGGTCGCTCTGACAGTTTTCCACTTCGCGACCTCCTGTATTCATATGATACGTGAAATGTAGGGGATGACGCTCACTCAAGCTTTCACATACCACCTTATCCTATCACCTGTAAAGCGTGCAACACCGCATTAGTTCTTTTAGTGCGGTGAAGCCACTTTGGTGTACCATGAGCTGCAGCAGAATGGAGAAGGAGGAGGAATAAAACTTCGTTGTAAAAATTTGCTGACGGTGGGGTCGTCCGAGGTGGGCGGCGTCCCTAGTCCATGATGCTGTGGGCCTGAGCCGATAGCTTGGCCCTGCTCACAAGACAATGCTGGTCTTCAGGGCTCGGGCTTGTCAGTTGGGCCTTCCACTGCTCGACGGCTGGTCCGGTTATATGTGGTGTCGATAGGTTGTGCCCACACACCCATGCCATGTGGTAGAGGGTATTGGGCGCAGAACAGAAGGCGCACTTGTAAGTGTAGCTCGCAGGATACATGGCTTGCAGCAGGGTGCCGTGCGGGAAGTGCCGGTTTGTAGTTTGCGGGAGATCACCCCCTCTTCCCTAGTGAGCTTGGAATGCGGGGGTGGGTAGGTCCTCCTACCCAGTCTGTAGTGGCTCAGGATGTCGCTGTGTTTTCGGGACGCCATCGTGTACGTATACCGGGACTCATGAAACCGGTGGGATAGCCCGGAGAATGTGATCTCGAGCAGCGGCGCGAGCCGCTAGATTATCCGCCAGGGACTCGTGTCCAGGGGCCCAGACAATGTACATTTGTTGAAAATTGTCCAGTTTCTCGAGGATGCTCAGGGCTTGTTTAGAAATGCGGCCCTTTTGGTAATTTCTGCACGCTGTTTGTGAATCTATGATGACTGTGATGTGATCTTCCTCTCGCTTGCCCGTCGTGGCCGCCAGGGCTATCGCCCTTTCTTCCGCGGAATCGATGTCTGGAGTGTTCACCGAGGTCGCTGCTACATCTTCTCCCTGGCCGTTGATCACGCTGACAGCGTGGGCTGCTCTGTTCTTGTACTTTGCGGCGTTGGTGTATCTGACTTCTCCACTTCTTGGTTCTTCGTAGTCCTTACGTAGAGATTGTACTCTCGCTTGCCTCCTTTCTCTGTTGTGTTCGGGGTGCATGCTTCTGGGGATGCTGGCCACCGTGATCTGCTCTCTCAGGGGTAGAGGGACCCGCTGTTTTCTGGATTCATATTCGACTGGGTAGCCCAGTCTTCTTAGCGTGTCCCTCCCCGTGCTGGTGAGCTTGAGTCGCTCTATCTGACCCGTCTTGTGGGTCTTTGCTAGTTCCTCCCGAGTATTATGGATGTCCAGGCTGAGTAGCTTCTCCGTCGACGTCGTTGGGGGAAGCCCCAGAGCCAGTTTGTAGGTTTTTCGTATGAGAGTGTTTAGTTTGTCCCTCTCGCTGTTCTTGGGACCCCGGTACGGGGGGCCGTAAGTGTCTCTGCTGATTATCAAGGCTTGTATTAATTTTATCGTGTCCTGCTCCTCGAGGCCGTGTTTTCTCTTAGTCACTCTTCGCACCAGGTGCGCGAATTGGGAAACTGTCGGTTGCAGCTTTTTAACGGCGGCGAGACCGGCACCGTCCTTCTGGAAAGTGAGGCTCTGGATACGGAGTACGTCCACCTTGGCTATGTTGACTCCGTGCAGGGTCAGTGTTGGGTCCGGTGTCTCCTGGGGAGGCCGCCCTCTCGTACTTATTTTGAGGATTAGACAAGTTTTCCATGAGAGACCGCAGCGGTGTAGATAACACTCGGTGCCGTCGATGGCTTCCTGCAGGGAGCCTTGTTGTTCACCCGCCGATACCGTGCACGTCCACACGGACAGGTCGTCCGCGTAGATTCTGTGACGGATACCCCTGATGTTGTCCAAGAGGTTCGGCGAATCCCTCATTGCTATATGTGTATTGAAGAGCAACGGGGAGATCACCGACTCCTGTGGGGTTCCTTTCTGTGGTATTTGGATCTTGTCCGTCCTGAGGTTCCACAGGCCTATGGTCCATGTTGGACTCGTCAGGAAGTCCCAGACGTAGTTGTAGGTCCGCCATCCGCAGTTGGTATGTTGTAGGCTGCTTAGCACTGCTTCGTGGGAGACGTGAAGGGGCATTCGACAACGTCTCCCACGCAGCTGAGTGAGTGAAAACCTTTATTATAAGGGTAGGCACGAAGGCCTACGTGGGAAAAGGGATTAATATCTGCCCTGATGGTCCGCAGCTATCACGAACTCCCAGAGGGAGCCGATAACAGCCCAGGCGTCCTGGTGTGTTGGCGGGCAGACCCAGTCGTTAAGACAGTGGACCTGTCCAGACTTGTGTCTCCGGCGCAGTATTTGAAGGCCAGGACATTTCCACAGGAGATGTTTAATGTCTGTCTTCGCCCCTGTAGTGCAGGAGCGGTAGCTCACGGGCTTGAACTGGGTGGTTTCTTTGATGTCATCATCTTATGCTATCTTTCTCTGGATGTACCACCACCATTCTAGAATGTTTTCTCTTACCGCAGCCCCAGCTCTCGCCTTTATTATAAGAACTTGGGCTCCCTTAGGTATCCCGTTCGGGATCGGGTTGAGGTTTGGAGATGTGTGTGCGTGCCACCAATGGGATAGCGGCTTTTTCCCGTAACTTGAACCAAAATTTAAAAATAGAGTGGTGGTTAGATGAATGAGACCTACGGTATATTGTTTGTAGTCGTCTTGAGTTACTCCGCCAATTATTTTTAAGTGCGATGAAAAACACCACATGCAGGAAAACACCACATGCAGGTGTTTTCCATCGTGTAGCCTTTTATGCGTTTCCTTTTCCCGAGCTCTGAAGAAAGCTTGACGTGTACAGCCCGACAGCAATACAGAGACGAAAAGAAGACAGGGTGAGCGCTGAAGAAAGCCCGCGAAATATATATTTAAAAAAGTGATGTCACTGTGCTTTTGAATGCCCGAATGACAACACTCTCAATCTTGCTTCCAAAGAACGAGGCCATCATGCACATCGCAAAAGAAAAGAAACTGATCAACCATGCCTCCAGAGTACCGTCAGCACCTTCGTTATAAATGAAATCCGCCACTGCCCCAAATGAGACCGGCGCTGAGCATGGATACTAACTCTCTCATCAGCTCTTCTTCTTTTAAACTTTTATTTTCTTATACGACACACATGCATATTTCGTTCTCTGGAAACACGATTGAGAGCGCTGCAATTCAACCATGCAAGCGCGCAGTGGAATCATTTGTATATGTCGTGAGCTTCAGAGTCCGGTAAAAAAAAAAAAAAAAAAAAAAACTGCCGACGATTACGTTACTTCCTAATGCGAAATTTGAGCGCAGCTCTTCAGTTGTTTCGGCTTTTCGATATATTGAGGCAATGAATTCGAGCAAGACATGAATATACAGTTACAGACAACTTTTTATTCTTCACACATATTCTTTCTTCAAGAAACACTCCACTCCCTGTTCTTGATTGTCATGAAGGAAGTTTCGCGGTCGGAGAAATAGATTTATATATGCTCGACTTGCTGTACCAATGCCTGGTCGGGCGTAGCGCACCTCTGGATTCTGGCGGCGACGGCACTGGGCCTCTGCTCGGGCAGCTCGTTTAGCAGCAGCGGCAGACGAAGGACTTCACCGGTTGCCTCGCTCATGGCTCAGAAAGAACTGTCTGAGAATGAACTATTTATATAGGCAGACGGATTTTATAATATACACTGTCTGTGAGCCTCGGACACTCCGTCTCCTGCGGAAAATTTCGCACCAGCCGCCGCAAACGGAGCGTAGCTTGGCGCAGCTACCTCGCTTATTGTGAGGTCGCAGGAGGCAGCGCGTAGGTGCGTAGGAACGTTGCGCGGCGAAGAGAGGGCAGCGACTGACTGACGCCACTGACGCTGTTAGCGAGTCAACTGAAGGTGCTCTGCGTTTCGACTTGGGAAGCGCGCACCAGGATCCGGTGATACCGAGCCGGCGCTTCGGCAACCGGAGAACACCGCGTGGTCCCCGCCACGGAGTAGGGGAGGGGGAGGAGAACGGGTAAACGCAGTGGCGAACGGCGGCATTTCGGCTTGGGCAGCATCATGTCATCGAGATCAGCCGCCACCGAGCAGGCGCTCGATTGCCGCCGCACAGGGGTGGCATTGGAGGAGGAGCGAAGGGAGCAAGGTTCGCGCCGTGCGCGAGTGGTGGCGCCAGGAGTGTGCGCAGCTAGAGCAGCGCGCTGGCCCCGGCTACGGAGCTGGTTACGGCGAGAGGCAACGGCAGCGCACAATGGGGACGGCGATGCGAAACGCAGGAATGGGCGACGAACAGCTGCACTCTAAAAAAGACTACGTCGAAGACACTGCCCTATTGCAAAAACCAGCATCTTTCAGTGCCTTCCAGTGTGAAACCAGCGCGTTTTTTGGCACTGGATCGCACTGAGTACGCTGGCGCTCACTGGGACTCGCTAGGACACCAGTGAGAACGCTGAATAAGAGCTGGGTCACACTGGAAGTGACGCTGGTTCCACTGCCATGACGCTGAGCGCACTGGTTTGTGCTATACAGTCGCTGGTTCGCACTGGAAACTGCGCTGCTTGTGTTTGTACCGCGCTGGTTCCAGTACGCAAGGACGAGCGTTGCTGCATATTAAATGCTTTATACAATTTCATCGCTTGATACTAGTCTTTTGTCCTAAATAGCGCTATATCTTGGCGTCATAAAACTATTTCGTGTCGCAACTTGGAATAAAGGTGCGTGAACTGCCTTGTCTCATCATAATAATAATAATAATAATAATAATAATAATCATCATCATCCTGTTTTATGTCCACTGCAGGACGAAGGCCTCTCCCTGCGATCTCCAATTACCCCTGTCCTGCGCCAACCGATTCCAACTAGCGCCCGCGAATTTCACAATTTCATCGCTCCACCTAGTCTTTTGTCGTCCTCGATTGCGTTTTCCTTCTCTTGGTACCCATTCTGTAACCCTAATGGTCCAACGGTTATCTAACCGGCACATTACATGACCTGCCCAGCTCCATTTTTTTCCTCTTGGTGTCAATTAGAATATCGTCTATACCCGTTTGCTCTCTGATCCAAACCACTCTCTTTCTGTCTCATAACGTTATGCCTAGCAATCTTCGTTCCATCGCTCTTTGCTCGATTCTTAACTTGTTGTCAAGCTTCTTTGTCAGTCTCCAAGTCTCTGCCGCATATGTCAGCACTATTAAAATGCACCGATTGTACACCTTCCTTTTAAATGATAATGGTAAGCTTCCAGTCAGGAGCAGGCAATGTCTGCTGTATGCGATCCAACCCATTTTTATTCTTCTGTGAATTTCCTTCCCATGATCAGGGTTCCCTGTGATTAACTGACCCAGGTAAACGTACTCCTTCACAGACTCTAGAGGCCCACTGGCGATCCTGAACTCTTGTTCCTTTGCCCGGCTGTTTTTCATTATTTTTGTCTTTTGCATAATAATCTTCAACCCCACTCTTACAATCCCTCTGTTAAGATCCTCAATCATTTGTTGTAACTCGTCTGCGTTGTTGCTGAATAGAACAATGTCATCGGCAAACCGAAGGTTGCTGAGATATTCGCCGTCGATCTTTACTCCTAAGCCTTCCCATTTTAATAGCTTGAATACTTCTGAGCACTCAGTGAATAGCATTGGAGAGACTGTGTCTCCCTGTCTGACTCCTTTTTTATAGGTATCTTCCTGGTTTTCTTGTGTAGAATTAAGGTAGCTGTATAACCACTGTAGATGTTTTCCAAGGTATTTACGTAAGCGTTCTGTACTCCTTGATTACGTAATGCCTCTATGACTGCTGGTATCTCTACCGAGTCAAATGCCTTTTCGTAATCTATGAAAGCCATATAGAGAGGCTTATTGTACTCTGCGGATTTCTCGATAACCTGATTGATGACATGGATGTGATCCATTGTAGAGTATCCCTTCCTGAAGCCAGCTTGTTCCCTTGGTTGGCTAAGGTCCAGTGTTGCCCTTATTCTATTGGAGATTATTTTGATAAACAGTTTATATAATACTGGGAGTAAGCTAATGGGCCTATAATTTTTCAAGTCTTTAACGTCTCCGTTTTAGGGATTAGTATAATGTTTGCATTCTTCCAGTTTTCTGGGACCCTTGCAGTCGATAGGAACTTCGTATAAAGAGCCGCCAGTTTTCCAAGCATTGTGTCTCCTCCATCTTTGATTAAATCGACTGTTATTCCATCTTCTCCTGCCGCTCTTCCTCGTTTCATGTCTTGCAAGGCCCTTCTGACCTCATCGCTAGTTATAGGAGGAGTTCCTGTTTCTAATTTAGGTATCCTGACTCCTCTGGGTACTATACAGGCCAGTATAGAATTCTTCCACTGCTTTTACTATATCTTCGAGATTGCTGATGATATTACCATGCTTATCTTTCAGTGCATACATCTTGGTTTGTCCTATGCCTAATTTCTTTCTCACCGATTTCAGGCTGCGTACATTTTTTACGGCTTCTTCAGTCTTTCTCACGTTATAGTTTCGAATATCCCTTATTTTCGCCTAGTTGACCAGTTTTGACAGTTGCGCGAATTCTATCCTATCTCTTGAGTTGGACACTTTCATTTTTTGTCGTTTCTTTATTAAGTTCTTTGTTACTTCGGAGAGCTTGCCTACTAGTTGCCTTGGTGCTCTGCCTCCCACTTCAATTGCTGTCTCTGAAGCCAACCTGGTTATGGTTTCATTCATTAGCTCAATGTCATCATCATCTCTCTGTTCTAAGGCAGCATATTTGTTTGCAAATACCAGCCTGAATTTGTCTGCTTTTACCCTTACTGCCTCTAGGTTGATCTGTTTCTTCTTGACCCATTTAGCTCTTTCTCTCTTCAAATTGAGGTGAATCCTAGCCCTCACTAACCTATGATCACTGCACTTTACCCTACCTATCACTTCTACATCCTGCACAATGCTGGGATCAGCAGAAAGTGTGAAGTCAATTTCATTTCTTGTTTCACCATTAGGGCTTTTCCAGGTCTACTTTCTGTTGTTACGCTTCCTGAAAAAGGTGTTTATTATTCGAAGCTTATTCCTTTCTGCGAATTCTACCAGCATCTCTCCTCTAGCGTTCCTAGAATCGACGCCGTTGTTGCCAATTGCTTGTTCACCAGCCTGCTTTTTCCCCACTTTTGCATTGAAATCGCCCATTACTACAGTTTATTGAGTTTGCACTTTTCTCATCGCTAATTCAACATCTTCATAAAACTGATCTACTTCCTCATCATCGTGACTGGATGTTGGAGCGTAGGCTTGCACTACCTTTAATCTATACCTCTTATTAAGTTTGATTACAACTACAGCTACCCTCTCATTAATGCTGTAGAATTCGTCAATGTTGCCCGCTATGTCCTTATGGATTAGGAATCCTACCCCGTATTGCTTCTTATCTAGGAGACCTCTATAGCAGAGGACATGTCCGTTATTCAGCAATGTATAAGCCTCACCAGTTCTTCTAATCTCACTAAGGCCGATGATATCCCTAACAATGTCTGAAAATTCCTCAGAGAGTCCTGCAAAGCTAGCCTCACTCGAGAGGGTTGGGGTGTTAAACCTTGCAAGGGTCAATTTCAATTGGCGGCCTGTCCGGATCCAGAGATTCTTAGCACCCTCTGCTGCGTTACAGGTCTGACCGCCGCCTTGTTCAGGTGCTCCGCAGCTGCTGGGGACTGAGGGCCATTGGGTAATTCAGTTAGCCATTTGGGAGGGGGTGGCCGAATACTGCACCAGGGAGGCCAATTCCTGATCTGGTGAGGGAGTGTCTTGTTGAAGCTCTGTGGGCCTTCCTAACTTGGTTGTACGCGGATTAGTATAGCCCCACTCGCTCTCGGCATCTTGTGCCGGTGACAGGCGTCACTCCAAGCCTGCAGAAGTTGTGCACTGGAGGAGGTGAATTTCAAGCTCACCATCATTTAAAAAAAAAAAAACTTATAGCGGGATTCCAACTTCCGACTATGGCAACCGAGCATCCGCCATAGCTCAGTCAGATAATCCCGCAGGCGGGGAGGCTACCTTATCGCCGACAAGTACAGACCCAAGGGCCCTATATGCCTAAAAACTTCTTTGATTTGTCCGCGATAGAAGTGTTTTCCTGATCGCGATGGGTAACTCAATATAGAATGATTTCTAAACGGTTCCGGCCTCGTAGTTCCGGAGTCGCACGTGCTCAGGTGACACGGCATTCGATAAGTATCACTAATCACTCATAATATCACTCACAAATATCACCAAGTAGTGTTAATAGAAAGCTTCAAAACAATCTTAAGGAATTCGCTGTGCATACCTTTCGATACGTAGATGACTACCTGGTGTTTTGTTCATGCGATAACTATACACCAAGAAAGCTACGGCTATTTTAAAAGTTTTTTGGGAATGTGGTGGGGGTCTTGGTTTCACGCTTGAGCTTACCCATGACAACAAATTACAGTTTTTAGGTCTCTGCTTAACGTTCCAAGAGGAACATGTCTGTTGGTACTATTCGCCTAGGGCAAAGAAACCACTGCTTGAATTTTCTTCTTGCTATTTCAAACTTGTTAAACAGGGGATAGCATACTCAGCCCTTAGGTCTGCCATTGCTAAGTCATGTCCACACAGTATACAACAAAGTTTTTCACTACACATAGATAGGCTCGAGAAGGCTGGTTATCCTGTTCCATTGTTATCACTAACCTGCGAAAAGCTTTCGAAATGGGTAAAAAGTGCTGCTAAGAAACAAGAAAAACCGAAAAAGCAAGGAAGGTTTGCTGTGGTGCCTTATGTACGTAGGTTGTCACACGGTTTACGGAACGTGGTCAATGGATATGACGTCAATACAGTTTTCTCCCCCCCCCCCCCCCCGCCAATTGTCTATCATGTGCCCTATAATAAATAGGAAACTTGAACAGGGTGTCAAAAGAAGAAAAAAACGATTGCGGCGTTAGGCATGGTCCCGTTTAGTGTCTTGTAACACTGGTATAGTTTATCAGAGTCCACTAAAGTGCGGGAAAACTTACATTGGACAGAGCGGCAGGTGTATCAATATCAGACACGGGAAATAATTGAGGCATTTCACATTAAAAGATTAGGAGAGACTTGCGTTAGCCACGCATCAGTATCTCTGTTAGGAAGAGAAATTCAATATCTTCTGCGCACGTGTGTTAATCTCAAGCAGTGTCTTTTGTTGTTTGGTCTTTGGCTTCCCTACCTATTGATATGTTTAACTGATGTCTTTAGACATTGTCACGTTCACATGCTGCGGTATTTGCAGTCACTTATATATATGCTGATAGTTTTAATAAATATTTAGTTGAGAGTTAGCGCTTGTCCTGCCTGCTTCTAGTCTCTGTGTCACCTCGCGCTAAAATCCAAGATTATGTTACCGTACCAACTTGCCCGATTTTCTATCCTCTTGCATTACATTTGTAGTCTATCTAACCCTAGATTACTACGAACAATGCATTTTTATTGGTCTAACATGTACCACTCTACTCTTAAAGTTTGCTTCAAATTACTTGAGACACCCGGTGCGTAGCCTAGGCTAATTCCGTTGATATATCTGGAAAATGTATTATCAAACATAAATTTCACAATCTTTTGCCCTTCCCCGTGGCACTGACGGCATATAGTTCATGAACTTCAATAACATGGAGCTCTTTGCAGGCTAAACTCTTACGATTTGCTCGTCAATTAGGCTTCGACACGGTCGATATGGCGATGCTGTGTACGCGTTGAGAAGACATTTGTATTTGTGCTGCAGTGACCGTCTGTGTAATCTCAGAAACTTGGTGAGTTCACTCAATTTCGTCTAAAAATGTGCCCTTAATGAAGCGCTTTGGCTTGTTAAATCGGTGTGTCATACATCAAAGATACGTATCCAAAAAAAGAGCGAAAAAAAAAAGAAAATAATCATGAGCCATTCCACTATGTGAAAGTGGATGACCAGCGGAGCTGCTTACCATACGACACAGAGGTGACACCGAATTTTGAACAAATGTACGATCTCATTTAGCGTGGTTACTATATACATTCGCTATAGGACGACTGGGCCGCGGCCCCGAGGTGCCGGAGGAAACTAGACACGCGTTACGTTTCGACGGGACCGCCACCACGGGAGAGCGGAAGGGAAGGAAAGGAGATACGCAAGCGCTTGGGACGGCGACAAAGAGAGGGCGGTGCGAACGTAGACATTGCCGACGCGCGTCACAGTGTGGTATCTGTTCTCATCAGCTTAATATCTGATATGGATTGTATTTGGACTCGAGATATTAAACTTATATTGCAAGTTGGCGGAATGCTTGAAGCCAGCTTCACCTCCGCCGCGGGTCGGCCTGGTATTGCACTATCTTCGGGATCGGCCCATGGTTTACGGACATCGATTCGCTAGAAGCTAGCCATATACAGCTTCGCTGTAAAAGGACGGGAAGGTTTACTGAGTTTAAGCGTCTACTGTGACGCCGTCTGCAGTGAGCAAAACTTCACTGCTTTTGTACATGCAACTGAAGAAAGACGCTTTGTATGCTTTCTTTTATCATACTTGGTTAAAGCGTGAAGCGTTCTACCATAATAAAAAGTGGTCTGTTGCCCAGGCTTCTGAAAACTGTAGTCTGTAGTGTAAGGTGATATGTATACAAGTGCACGGAATTTGAGACATCCCCAACTAGTGGCTATTGTGGCGACTAGCTGAAAACTTGTACTTGTATGGCAGAGAACAGGAAATATCTCGAGTATTCTACATGCATAGCTGCACAGTATGCCACACACACACAGAGATAATATATATATATATATATATATATATATATATATATATATATATATATAATTATGGGGTTTTACGTGCCAAAACCGCGATCTGATTATGGGGCACGCCGTAGTGGGGGACTCCGGAAATTTGGACCACCTGGGCTTCTTTGACGTGCACCTAAATCTATGTACACGGATGTCTTCCCCATCGGATATGCCCCCATCGAAATGCGGCCGCCGTGGCTGGGATTCGATCCCGCGACTTCGTGCTTAGCACCCCAACACAGTATCCACTAAGCAAATATATATATATTGCGATGAGGTTTATTGTCGTTCACAACGGTGTGGAACGCTAGATAAATCAAAGCACTGCAAGGGCTGTCCGTAGCACGGGGCTCGCTCGCGATCACGGCACGGCCCTTCGTCTTCCTCTTCAGACGGCACATACGCAGGGGCGCGTCTGCTTCATTACAATGCCCCGGGAGCGATGTGTAGCCATCCTGGTGACTCAGGGCGCGGAAAAGATGAGCGGGTCGTAATACGGTTTCAGGCGGTTGACATGTACTGTCTCGCGCCCACGACGACGCAGGTCTGGTGACACGGTGAGCGGCTCGACGATGTAGTTTACCGGTGAAATGGCCTCGATGATACGGTACGGACCGTGATAACGGGCCAGGAGTTTGGAAGAAAGGCCAGGAATGTGGGCTGGTATCCAAAGCCACACAAGCGAACCAGGAGCAAAGTTGTGCGGTTGTTGTTGATCACGGTCATGTCTTGTCTTTTGAAGTTCTTGAGTTTCACTAGTCAGGGTACGTGCCAGCTGACGGCAATCTTCAGCATATTTGGCGACTTCGGAAAGTGGAGTATACTCTGTAGAGTCAGGTTGGTACAGCAGTATGGTGTCCAAAGGGCATGAAGGCTCACGGCCATACACAAGGAAAAAGGGGGAAAAGCCGGTGGTCACTTGCGTCGCGGTGTTGTACGCGAACGTAACAAAGGGAAGTACGCTGTCCCAGTTGGAGTGGTCGGATGAAATATACATCCGCAACATGTCGCCAAGTGTGCGATTGAAGCGCTCGGTCAGACCGTTGGTCTGGGGATGGTACGCGGTCGATTTGCGATGAATTATCCTGCACTCAGCGAGAAGGGCTTGGATACCCTCCGACAGGAAGACACGGCTCCTATCACTCAGTAATTCTCGGGGAGCACCGTGGCGAAGAACAAAATTGCGAAGAATGAAAAAACCAACGTCACGGGTGGTCGCTGCTGGCAGAGCTGCAGTCTAAGCGTAGCGAGTAAGGTGATCTACGCCAACAATAATCCACCGATTTCCACGCCCGCTGCATGGAAACGGGCCGTAGAGGTCGATGCCGACGCGGTCGAACGGACGAGACGGGCATGGTAGCGGCTGCAACGGTCCTGTGAAACGCTGGGTAGGTGTCTTGCCTTGTTGGCATGTAGTGCAAGACTGAATGAACTTTTGCACAAAGTTGTACGTGCCTCTCCAATAATAACGCTGACGCAACCTTGTGTAAGTTTTGAGGACGCCGACATGGGCGCTTAGGGGATCAGAGTGAAAAGACGTGCAGACGTCAGAGCGCATATGACGAGGTATAGCGAGGAGCCATTTGCGTCCGTCGGGCATGTAGTTGCGACGATATAGAATGTTGTCCCGCACGGAAAAGTGGGTTGCTTGGCGACGCAGTGCTCGTGTCGAAGGGACGTCAGACGGAGCGGCAAGGTAGTCAAGTAACTTTGCAAGGGTTGGGTCCTTGCGCTGCTCTGTGAGCATGTCAGTGATGGTGAACGGTGACAGGTTGGACGAGGAAGCTGACAAAGACGCCAAATCAGGCGTCAGTGGAGAGCGAGAGAGCGCATCAGCGTCGGAGTGCTTGCGACCGGAGCGGTACATGACGCGGGTGTCGTACTCTTGCAAGCGAAGCGCCCAACGTCCCAAGCGTCCAGTCGGGTCTTTCAAGGAAGAAAGCCAACAAAGGGCATGGTGGTCAGTAACAACGGCGAAAGAACGGCCGTAAAGGTATGGGCGAAACTTGCTTTGTGCCCAGATGATCGCTAGGCACTCCTTTTCTGTGACGGAGTAATTTAATTCTGCTTTCTTTAGAGTACGGCTCGCATAAGCGACGACGTATTCATCATAGCCAGCTTTCCGTTCCGCTAAGACCGCGCCAAGGCCAACTCCGCTGGCGTCAGTATGGACTTCCGTGGGAGCATCAGGGTCGTAGTGGCGAAGAATCGGTGGTGAGGTCAACAAGTGGCGTAACTGCCGAAACGCTGCATCACATTCAGGTGACCACGCTGCTATGCCGTTACTGGCGGAAAGTAAACTTGTCAAAGGTGCCATGATGGATGCGAAATTGCGTACGAAGCGACGAAAATAGGAACATAATCCAATAAAACTTCTAAGGGTTGTGATAGACGTGGGCGTTGGAAAGTCGGCAACGGTGCGGAGCTTGTCTGGGTCCGGGAGGACGCCGTCTTTTGAGATAACGTGACCCAATATGGTTAGTTTTCTTGCAGCAAAACAGCACTTCTTGAGGTTAAGCTGTAGGCCGGCAGATGCTAGACAGGTCAGAATGTCATGCAGGCGAGCGAGGTGTGTCGGAAAATTGGTTGAGAAAACGACGATGTCGTCTAGGTAACATAAACAGGTCTTCCATTTGTGACCGCGAAGGATGGTGTCGATCATACGCTAAAAAGTAACAGGCGCGTTGCACAACCCGAAGGGCATGACGTTAAACTCGTAGAGGCCATCGGGTGTAACGAATGTGGTTTTCGGACGGTCAGGCTCGGCCATTGGAACTTGCCAGTACCCGGAGCGCAGATCCAAGGAACTGAAGTATTCTGCGCCTTGTAAACAATCGAGAGCGTCATCGATTCGAGGCAGTGGATAAACGTCTTTTCTCGTTATCTTGTTTAGGCGTCTGTAGTCGACACAAAAGCGAATGGAGCCATCTTTTTTTCTCACAAATACGACAGGTGAAGACCAAGGACTTTGAGAGGGACGGATGACTCTACGTTTGAGCATGTCGTCCACTTGCTCCGTGATGAGTCGGCGCTCTTCGGCGGAGACACGATACGGGCGCTGTCGCAAGGGGGAGTGGGAACCGGTTTCGATGGTGTGAGAAACACCGGTGGCACGGCCCAGTGATGTCTGATTACAGTCGAAGGAGTTGACAAACTGGTGAAGGAGAGCGAGAAGTTGGCGGCGATGAGGTGGGGAAAGAGCAGGGTCGATGGCGTTGTCAAAAACCACTGAAGGGGATAAGCCGGACACCGAAGCGATGGCGTCAACATGACGGAGGGAGTCGGTAGGAACATCGAGGTCGTCGACGTAGTCAACCGCCTGGAAGTATCCTGCGGTCTCTCCACGCAGTAGGCTGATCGGGTACTGGTAGTAGTTGGTGACCAGCATCACAGTTGACCCAGATGTTACAGTAAGCACGGCAAACGGAAGAACAATGCCCTTGCGTTGAGCAAACACATCGGACGGCGTGAACACCACAGTGGCGTCAGATGTGGCATCAGACGACAAGACAACAGCCATCGACGACTCAGGAAGTATGGTTGTGTCGGCATCAACAGTGAGCTTGTCGGCAAAGTGAGCAGAGCTGGTCAGCAGTGATTCACATAGTGGTAAAAGCGACACTTCTGCACGCGAACAGTCAATGACAACATGATGACGTGACAGGAAATCCCAACCAAGGATGAGGTCGTGAGAGCAAGATGGTAGCACGAAACACTCGATAATGTACAGAACGTCGTTGATGACGACACGGGCCGTGCATACAGCTCAAGGGTGAATTCGCTGCGCGCTGGCAGTGGCGAGCACCAGGCCAGAGCGAACTGTAGTCACTTTTCGTAGCTTGCGGCAAAGGCTCTCGTGAATGACGGAAACGGCTGCTCCGGTATCGACTAGTGCGACTGCGGGTACTCCCTCTACAAAAACGCTAATAACATTTTGCGGCGAAGATTGAGGTCTTGAGAACGTCGATGTATTTGCAGTTCTTGCCTCAGGAACTGCAGCAGTCAGTTTCCCTCTTCAGTGGGAACTCGACGATGCAGGGGCGAAATCGAACGCCGACGAGGGGAAGGAGAGCGCCGAGTTTCCCACCGGCGATCAGTGCCGAGACGTCGCGGTGAAAATGGAGGTGGGGCGGCGTATTGTGGCGCGTAGCTGGGCGTGTCAAAGCTGGTACGCTCAGTTGGGGCGCGGCGGCGACAGAAGCGCGCTACATGACCAGCAATGCCGCAGGCGAAGCAGATAGGCCGGTTGTCTTGAGTGCGCCACGTCTCGGTGGGACGCAAAAACTGTGGTGACGGTCGGGCAACTGGAAATGAAGCCGGATGCATGGGCTATGAAAAGGAAGCTGTCTGTGCAGGTGGCCGCGCAACCACGGCTGCATAACTGAGCGGCAGCGACGTAGGGTGAGTGGCAAAGGTGGTATGGGCCAGCGGCACACTCACAGGATTGGGTAGGGGTGTTGTAGGAGCTGCAGGAAGCGCTTCAGATATCTGAGTTCGGATGGCTTGCTGCAGCGTTGGAGGCAAAGCTGCCGTAGGTGCGTCGCTGTGAGGGAGCAGGGAGAGCTGCCTGGCCACCTCTTCACGAATAAAATCTTTAATATGCTGCGAGAGGGTCCAGTTGGTTATTTCGGTAGAAACCGCGATGCTCGAGACGGAATCGGCGTGCTGAATGTTCTGGCGGGCGATGGAACGTTGGCGGCGCAGCTCGTCAAAGCTCTGGCAGAGGTTAATGAGGACTGATACGCTAGTTGGGCTTTTGGCCAGCAACATCTGGAATGCGCTGTCCTCGATGCCCTTGAGGATGTGTTTAATCTTGTCATCCTCTGACATACTGGGATTTACCCGCTTGCACAAATCGAGAACATCCTCGATGTAGCTGGGGAATGTCTCTCCAGGCTGCTGTGCGCGCTGGCGTAGACGCTGTTCAGCACGTAGCTTACGCACAGCTGGGCGATCAAAGACTTCAGCAAACAGAGTCTTAAACGCGGACCAGCTCGTAAAGTCTGATTCGTGGTTGAAAAACCAAAGTTTGGCTACGTCGGCTAGGTAGAAAGGCACGTGGGTCAGCTTAGACTGGTCATCCCACCTGTTATGGGCACTTACACGTTCGTACGATGACAGCCAGTCTTCCACGTCGTGTCCGGCGGTCCCACTGAAAATGGGTGGGTCGCGTTGACGAGGTACGCCGGCGCAGATGACAGTAGCAGCCGGGGGTGCAGGCGACCAGGTGGCGGGATCAGGCATTGTGCTGGGTGATCTTGTTGGCAGGGTTTGAGTGCGGAGCTCCAGGACGAGGCGAAGGATCTCAGCAACCTCCACCAAATGCGATGAGGTTTATTGTAGTTCACAACGGTGTGGAACGCTAGATAAATCAAAGCACTGCAAGGGCTGTCCGTAGCACGGGTTTGGTTTGGTTTGGTTTGGAGCCTGTAGATATAGCACGGGGCTCGCTCGCAATCACGGCACGGCCCTTCGTCTTCCTCTTCAGACGGCACATACGCAGGGGCGCGTCTGCTTCATTACTATATATATATATATATATATATATATATATATATATATATATATATATATATATATATATATATATATATATATATATAGTCATTTCATTAGACACTAAGGACAACAAGGTTGTGGGTTCGGTCCCCACCTGTGGCAAGTTTGTTTTTTCATCCACTTTCATTTACATTAATTTATCGTTTCTTTATTTTCGTTTATTAAGCACAAGTAATTTCCCCTCTGTTGTCCTTGGTTTCTGTGTTTGTTGGCTTCCTATGGTAGGACTAATAAAACCATCGGGCCCCTCGGTTAATCCCCTCCCTTCTCGTTTATATATATATATATATATATATATATATATATATATATATATATATATATATATAGTCCTTGGGCATCGCCGGTTGTAAGGATGGCAGCTGGCCATTTTGTGTCAACTACCGCCAACTGAACTAGGTCACGAAAAAGGATGCGTACCCTCTCCTGCGGATTGATGACGCTTTGGACTGCCTTCACGGAACCAAATAATTCTCTTCAATCGACCTCCGATCCGGTTATTGGCAGGTTGCGGTTTTGCGGTTGATGAACTCGAACATGAGAAGACCGCTTTCGTTACACCGGACGGCCTTTACCATTTAAGGTTATGCCTTTCGGACTTTGTAATGCCGCAGGAATTTTCGAAAGAATGATGGATTCTCTCCTTCGACGCTATAAGTGGTCCACCTGCCTATGTTATCTGGACGATGTCATCGTATTTTCCCCTATGTTTGACAGCCACCTCAGTCGCTTGGCCGCTATTCTTGAAGTCTTTAGGAAGGCTGGCCTTCAACTTAACTATTCTAAGTGCCATTTTGGACACCACAAAGTCAAAGTTCTTGGCCACCTTGTCAGTATTACCGGTATACATCCTGATTCTGATAAAATTCACGCAGTCAAGAACTGTCATGTACCGTTCTCAGCAAAAGATGTGCGCAGCTTCATGGGCTTATGCTCCTGTTTTTGTCGGGTTGGTAAAAATTTTGGGCATATCGCCCGGCCACTGACTGACCTTCCCAAGAAGGACACAGCGTTCTTTAGGGGTCGCGAACAAGCCGACGCCTTCGACACCCTCATCCGCTTGTTCACAACGCTTCCGATACTGGGTCACTTTGATCCATCTGCACCAACTCAATTCGCACAGAAGCCAGTGGCCATGGTATAGGTGCTGTCCTCGCCCAACAGCAAAATGTAGTCGAGCGCGTCACATACGCCAGTGGCCTCTTGTCCCCTTTAGAGTGCAATTTTTCTATCACCGAGCGCGAGTGCCTCACTCTGGTGTGGGCAGTGGCTAAATTTCGCCCTTACTTGTTTGGCCGCCCATTTTCTGTCATCACGGACCACCATGCCCTGTGCTCGCTATCGTCACTGAAAGACCCATAGCAGCCTTGGTCGCTGGGCACTCACACTTCAGGAGTATTCTTTCGTTGTGATGTACAAGTCCGGCCGCTTACATCTGGACGCCGCCTGCTTGTCTCGTCACCCCGTCGAGTCTCCTGACAACGACGAACAGGATGCCGACACTTGTCTTCTGGCCATTTCTGACTTTCGCGTCGTCGTTACCGAGCAGCGAAAGGGCGACTCTCTCTGGTCGATCATTGAGCGCTTGACTTCAGGACAATCAGATCGCTCAACCAGAATGTCTGTCTCCGTGACGAAATTCTTTATCGACTCAACATCAGCTATGATGAAACAAATTTACTGCTGGTTGTCCCTCGTCATCTCCGTTCTACTTTTCTTGCTGAGCTCCACGACACACCCACTGCCGGACACCTTGGCACCTCCCGCACTTACGACAGAGTTCGACATCGCTTCTTCTGACCAGGCCTGTACCGCTCTGTGCGATGTTAAGTTGCGGCTTGTGACTTCTGTCAGCGGCGAAAGAGGCCATGTGTGCAACCTGCTGTCCACATTCATACAATCGATATTCACACGGAGCCTTTCTTCCGTGTCGGCATGGACCTTCTTGGCCTCTTCATGGCATCGATAAAAGGGAACAAGTGTACAGCCGTTGCAATAGACTATGCGACCCGCTATGCAGGACACGTGTCCTGCCCACCAGCACCAAGTTGTTTTTTTTCATCGACTTTCAATTCCATTAATGTGTGATTTTTTATTTCAATTAGTAAGTACAAGTGAATTCGCCTGCATGTGTTCTCCTTGGTGTCTTTGTTGGCTTCTTATGACATATATATATATATATATATATATATATATATATATATATATATATATATAGCGAGAAGAAAGGGGGTTAACCGAGGGGCCCGATTTTTATTAGTCATATCATAAGCAGCCAACAAACACTGACACCAAGGACAACATAAGGGAAATTACTTGTGCTTAATAAATGAAATAAAGAAACGATAAATTAATGGAAATGAAAGTAGATGAAAAAATAACTTGCCGCAGGTGGGGAACGATCCCACAACCTTCCTATTTCGCCTGCGATGCTCTACTAATTGAGCTACCGCGGCGCCGTCTCCCCGTCCACTTTCTGATGTATTTATGTTTCCTTGTAGAAACCTGGGAGTGTTAGCCAGCGCCACCACTCGCAGACCTTGTCGGCGGACGTGGAACATCCTTTCTGCATTAGGCGTCACGTTTTCATCCACTTTCATTTCCATTAATTTATCGTTTCTTTATTTCATTTATTAAGGACAAGTAATTTCCCCTATGTTTTCCTTGGTGTCAGTGGTTGTTGGCTTCTTACGATATGACTATATATATATATATATATATATATATATATATATATATATATATATATGTATATATGTGTGTGTGTGTGTGTGTGTGTATATTGTAATCAAGAAGAAGAGCACAAGGACAAGGCCAGCCGATCGTCAGTGCTTAGCACGAGCGTGAGCCGTTCGGGCAACCAGCTGTTCCTGCTCTGCGTGACCTGCTTCTCGATTACGAACAGACGCTACCAACTGAACTGTCCAACACACCCCATTACAATTGGTGGAGGTGCTGGGTATTCAAGAACATCTACACCCTGGAACTCCGGTCTCGGACTCTGCCTCCCGTCATGCCTGACTCTCCCCAGCCGACGCTGCCGCCACCCTCCGTTGCCTGCTCTGGCGCTGTCCCGCAACGCCATCCAGCGGTTTTCAGCGGTACGGATGAGCAGGACGTCAATGACTGGTTATCTACCTACGAACGGGTGAGCTTGCACAATCGATGGGACGATACCGCCAAGTTAAATGCCGTCTTCTTCTACCTTGCGGGAGTGGCTCACCTGTGGTTTAAAAATCACGAAGCCGACTTTCAGTCCTGGTCCGCGTTCAAGGCCAGTTTCCGTGTAGTTTTCGGTCGCCCCGCCGTCCACAAGTTGCGCGCCGAGCAGCGGTTACGAGAGCGAGCGCAACAACCCGGTGAAACATTCACCTGTTATCTCGAAGAGGTTCTCGACCTATGCAAACGTGTGGATGCTTCTATGCCCGAACGTGAGAAATTGAAGCACATTTTGAAGAGCATCGCCGATGACACTTTCCAAATGTTGATCGCCAAGAGTCCGCGCACCGTAGCAGAGCTCATAAACTTGTGCCAAGGCTACGACGAGTTGAGGAGGCACCGCGATTTGACCAGGCGCCTCTCAGTGGCTGACGAGGCCCTCTCTTCCATGACAGTCTTCCCTGATCGCTCCCCCCTGCTCACACAAATCCAAGCTTTCGTGCGGGAGGAAATTGCACGTCAGCTTTCTCTACTGCCCTTCGCTGAGCTACCCCAACAGCAGCCGCTGCCGCCACAGCCTCGTACACAGCTCGCCCCAACGCTCCGGTGGGTTATTGAAGACCAAGTTGCTGAGACTCTACCAATGCAGCATCAGCAGCACCCTGTCGCCGCGCCACTTACTTACGCATCCGTCGCCGCGCAGCCTCCTCGTCAACCACTCGTTGCGCTACATCCACGGCCGCTACCACCCGTTCATCATCCCGTTCATCGACCTGCTCCTGCGTTTGCTAATCTTTGGCGCACACAAGACAACAGGCCCATATGTTATGCCTGTGGTATTCCCGGCCATGTTGCACGACTCTGCCGTCGCCGCATGCTGCACTGTTGGGTTGGTGCAGTCGCCTCCCTACGCCGACGTGCAACCTTTTCACGACACTTATTTTAGTCGGCAGTCGAACTGGCCACCAGCCGAGCGCCCGATCCTTACACGTCGTTCACCCTCCCCGCGTCGCCGCTCGTTGTCCCCCATGGGTCGACGCCCTTCACCCACGCAAGAGGAAAACTAAGCGCCGCAGTTCAGGAGGCAGGAACTGCGTCGCCATCGATCTGTACAAGTCCTCCATTGTCGCCTTCGAACGTTGTCGACCTTACTGTTGACGGCGTCCCTACCGTTGCGCTAATTGATACTGGAGCAGCCGTGTCTGTCCTAAACGAACGCCTCTCTCGCGCCTTACGAAAAGTTACGACGCCACTTTCTGGGTTTTCTCTTCGCACAGCAAGCGCCCAGCCAGTTCAGCCTTCAGCAGCATGCACAGCTAGAGTTGTTATTCAGGGCGTTCTCTATATTGTGGAGTTTGTGATTCTGCAGTCCTGCTCTCACGACGTGATACTTGGGTGGGACTTTCTTTCGCGAAATAACGCCGTCATCAATTGTGCACGTGCCGAAGTCGAATTATCGCCTCTGTGTGACGTGCCCCTCGTTGGCGCCCCTTCTCTTCCCGCTAAGCTAGTCCTTCGGGAAGACATCGCTATACCGCCCTACTCGTCTGCCATTGTTCCCGTCTTCTGTGGCGCTGTCTCCGAAGGCACTGTCCTCTTCACTCCTTCGGAACTCTTCATAACCCGCAAAGATGTTCCCCTCCATTTCGCCACGCTTGACATTTCAGCCGCTTTCAGCGCCATCGTTGTCTGCAATCCGCTTCCTACAGCCCTGACGGCTCTTCGCGGCGAAGCACTTGGCCATGTTCAGCCTGTTGATGACATGTTTATAACCGACGTACCGGATGCTCCGTATGCGGAGCTCACTGACTTCTGTGCACTTTCCACTTCTGCTCCGCCATCACCTTACTTAATCACACCTTTCATTGCCGATGACCTTACTTCCGAGCAGCGCTCCCAGCTTCTTCACCTGCTTGCCCAGTTCCGTTCTTCTTTTGATGTCGCTCAGCCTACTCTCGGTCGCACGTCAACCGTCAGCCACCACATCGACACTAGCTCCAACGCGGCATTGCGGCAGCGCCCGTATCGCGTATCCGCCAAGGAGCGTCAGGTGATCAGTGAGCACGTGGATGACATGCTTCAGCGCGGTGTCATTCGACCTTCCAATAGCCCGTGGGCATCACCGGTGGTACTCGTCACAAAAAAAGATGATTCTATTCGGTTCTGTGTCGATTATCACCGTCTTAATAAGATAACGCGAAACGACGTCCACCCTCTACCGCGCAGTGACGACGCTCTGGACAGCTTGCAAGGCGCTGAATTTTTTTCTTACGGATTTACGCTCGGGTTACTGGCAGGTCCCGATGTCAGCAGTTGATCGCCCTAAAACTGCATTCATTACTCCAGATGGTTTATACGAATTTAATGTGATGCCATTTGGCCTATACAATGCGCCTGCTACGTTTGAACGAATGATGGACAATATCTTGCGCGGCCTAAAATGGAGCACGTGTTTATGCTACCTCGACGACATCGTTGTGTTCGCCCCTGATTTCAGCACGCATCTTCTTCGCCTTAGGCAAGTGTTGACGTCCTTGACCAACGCAGGCCTGCAACTGAACCTGAAAAAGTGTCAGTTCGCCGCGCGCAAGCTCATGATTCTAGGTCACGTCGTATCACAAGACGGCATTTGCCCCGACTCATCAAAACTTTGCGGCAGAGTTTCCTAAACCCAAGACACTCAAAGAACTCCGCGCCTTCATCGGCCTCTGTTCTTACTTCAGACGCTTTGTTCGCAATTTCGCCTCGATTATATCACCTCTGACACAACTCTTATGTGGCGCCAACGACCTATCCTCCTGGTCTCCTGCATGCGACACCGCGTTCGTGACCTTACGCCGTCTCCTGACGTCTCCGCCTATACTGCGACACTACGACCCCGCCGCCCCAACTGAAGTGAATACCGATGCCAGTGGTATTGGCCTTGGCGCTGTCCTTGCGCAGCGCAGGCCTGGCTACTCCGAGTACGTCGTTGCTTCCGCCAGTCGTGCGCTGACCAAAGCGGAACGCAATTACAGCGTCACAGAAAAAGAATGCTTGGCCATCGTTTGGGCACTCGGGAGAGAGAGAGAGAGAGAAACTTTTATTGACAAACAATTTATGTGCAGTGGTCGGAGACCCTTTAGTCCAAGGCCCCGCTGGCCTCGGCCGCCCGCTTGACCTGTCTTATGAAGGACTGTTGTCCCACCAGGCCTGAGCTGGTTAGCTGTGCCTCCCATTGCTCCATTGTATGGTGTGCTCTATCAAACGGGTGTGATTCACAATCCCAAGTAATGTGTTGTAATGTTGGTATGCCTCCGCACCACGGGCACTCGGGCCTGTAGCGAGTGGGGAACATGGCATTCTGTAATTTAAGGTGGGGGAATACCCCAGTCTGAATTTTACACCAGCTGGCGGCTTACTCTCCACTGAGTTGTGAGTGAGGGGGAGGGTATTACTGACCATCACGCCCTGTGTTGGTTATCCTCTTTAAAAGACCCGTCTGGACGCCTTGCCCGCTGGGCTCTGCGCATTCAAGAATACGACATACACGCCATCTACCGCTCAGGTCGCAAGCACACTGACGCCGACGCTCTGTCCCGCTCTCCGCTGCCAGCCGACACGGCCTCCCTCACCACCACTGAGTCGGTATCCTCGGTCGACATCGACACCTTCGCATCAGAACAGCGCAAAGATCCTTGGGTGGCCTCTCTTCTGGATCTCCTTTCTGGCTCGCCTGCATCTCCCATCTCCCGCTTCCTGCGTCGCCAGGCTGCCTATTTTGCTGTACGGGATAACCTCTTGTATCGACGCAACTACCAGCTCGATGGTCGCAAGTGGCTCCTGGTTATCCCTAAGACTTCGCGTTCCGACATGTGCGCGTCTTTCCATACTGACCCGCAATGTGCACACGCAGGCGTTTTGAAGACTTATGAGCGCCTGCGGCAACGTTACTACTGGCGAGGAATGTTTACTTTTGTCCAAAAGCTAGCCCGCTCGTGCCCGCAATGCCAACGCCGCAAATCTCCGCCTCATATGGCCCACGGTTTATTACAGCCGCTTCCGTGCCCTGCTCGTGCCTTCGACCGTGTGGGAATTGATCTGTACGGGCCGCTACCGCTAACACCCGCTGGCAAACGATGGATTATTGTCGCAGTTGATCACCTTACACGCTATGCTAAAACCGCTGCTCTACCTGCAGCAACCGCCAGTGACGTTGCATCCTTTCTGCTCCATCGTTTCATTCTTCGTCATGGCCCACCTCAGGAGCTGCTGAGTGATAGAGGCCGTGCGTTTTTGCCGCAGGTGGTTGAAGCTCTGCTTGCTCAATGCCGCATAGTTCACCGGACCACCACGGCGTACCATCCTCAAACTAACGGGCTTACGGAGCGTTTCAATCGCACCACTGGTGATATGCTCGCCATGTACGTTTCATCGGAGCATACAAACTGGGACATCATCCTCCCTTTTGTCACGTACACATATAATACGGCTCCACAAAGTACTACAGGATTTTCTCCATACTTTCTTCTCTACGGTCGCGATCCTTCCCATACCATCGATACGGTTTGCCTTATACACCAGACGCGTCAGAGTGTGCTCCCGTTTCAGCCGTCGCCCGATACGCCGTGGAATGCCGTCAATTAGTCCGAAAGTTCACCTCCGCCGACCAACGACAAAATGCCAATCGTGATGGCGACACTACGAATCCGAACTTCGCTCCCAGCGCACTTGTCTTGTTGTTCGTGCCTTCTACCACGCCTGGACTTTCGACAAAACTTCTCTCGCAGTATGATGGACCATACCGCATCGTCGAACGCACCTCTCCGGTCAACTATGTCATAGAGCCGCTTACACCGACATCCGACAAGCGCCGCCGTGGACTGGATGTCGTTCACGTTCACCGCCTAAAACAATTCTATGACCCGCTCGTCTCCACGTCGTAAGTCGCCAGGATGGCTCCGCTTTTGTACCGGGAGTAGTTGTAATGAAGAAGAAGAGCACAAGGACAAGGCCAGCCAGATCGTCTGTTCCGTGGCTGCAGTGCAACCAGTGGGCCAGCCGGATCGCCAGTGCTTAGCACGAGCGTGAGCCGTTCGGGCAACCAGCTGTTCCTGCTCTGCGTGACCTGCCTTCGCGATTACGAACAGACATATATATATATATATATATATATATATATATATATATATATATATATATATATATATATATATATATATTCTTGTAGTGGAGAGAGAAGAAAAGGATTACTGAAAAGAGGCAGGGAGGTTAACCAGGACTGAGCCCGGTTGGCTACACCGCACTCTAAGAAGGAAAAAGTGGAGAGAAAGATTAAGAAAAGAAGAGAAAATCCGTTGGGTGGATATCGCTGACGTAGTAACAGTTCTCTATATCACAGGCGTTCACTCAATCCGGTAGCCTTTAGAAATCGCAGGAGCGTTTTTATCGCCTTTTGTAGCTATGATATGCTACACAATGGCCCCAAGATCTTGTTCAAGGTGAATGGTTTTCTCTCCAACTGATTTAGAGCAGTGCAGCGGTGGTGGCTTTCATTTTCGAAGAAAGGGCAGTAGTACAGGATGTGTTCTATAGCCTCCGCGACACCGCAGACATGGCGCTCGGCGCTATCGGCCATTCCAATCAAAAATGAATATGCATTGGTCAATGCAATGCCCAGGCGTAAGCGACACAGCATTGTTTCCGCACTTCGCAGAAGCCCAGGAGAGAAGCAGGCAAGAGATTCTACCTAGTTTATTTCTGCTCCTTCGTTTGAGGAGCAGACGAAGGAGCAGCAGTAATGAAGGAGAGCAATGCCTGAGCCGAGGGCGCCTCTTTGTCTTCATTACACTCGTCCACGTTGCGACTCAATCGCCACGCTGCCGAAGATGACTCTGGCGGTTGTGAGGTCACGCAAGTGATGCAAAACACAGACGACAACACTAAGAAATTGAAGTCTCTCAGACGTCGCTGTTGGGAAAATGCGACAGGAGATCCTGAAGCGTTCTTATAGCACTGATCGCGATCGGTCGCGGTGGGTCGGTCTTGTCTACAACGTGGCTTCATCAATGAAGAGGCGAGCATCCGTGCTGGTGTGCGACGCCACTTGCGCTTTCGGAGAGTCGACTGACTGGACAAGGCTCCTTGAAGTGCTCGAGCCGGTAGATCTTGATAAAGCTTCCCAGCCGTCCTGGTCAATATTCATGCTATCTGCAGGAGATGACTGGCCGTCGATCTGCATTGTGAAAGGCGTCTGATGTGAATATCTGGGCCTAACGGAGAGGTCTTCAATGCTGATGACCTCGGGCATGCACAGGTCTTCAGTAATGGTGATCACAGCCGTGTTGGTCTTCGTGGCTTCCTTCAGCGAGACGTCGCTAGGCGGGGCATGAACGTCTCCGCATTCAGTCAATGACTGCTGTGAAGTTCGGAGGTGCGGGTCCAGAAGTATCTCGTTCTTATGATCCGCGGACACATCGGTGTAGTTCTGGAGTGGTAGCGCCCCATCGTCGGAGCTCGACGACCGTCGCATGCACTTGAGCTCTCACTGGTTGAGGGCGAAATACTAGTTGATTATTGGTCATTAGCCGCGACATTGGGAGATGACAGGCCCGCAGTGTCGAGTGGTGAGGACCGATGTTCTTTCTTGGAAACGAATAACTGTAGGTCGACATCCTTGTCAGCTTTGTTTTGACGAGCTGTAGCAAATGTGGCTTTCAGTGGCGTTTTTCAGAGGTTGCCGCACGTTTTCCCCGTTTCTCACCATGGAGCAGGTGTTCCAAAATTGGATTCCACGGAACCTAGGGCTTCCGCGAACTGTACTTTAGGGTCCCGCGACCGACCAAAACCAATTAGACTCCATCACCTCTTCAGTGGATTTGGACATTAGAGTTTGAATGGAGCAATCAAAACCACGACTGCCGCACTCGAGAGACTTCGCGAGAAATATTCATTCATCGCAATAATCCTTGCGAGGCCGTGGATAAGCGCATCAGTGGAAAAAAAAAAAAAAAAACTAAGGAAAGCGGAAGGGGTGATCCGCGGCACTCTGGGGAGGTAGGTGGGGTTTGTCAAGGCCAGGAAGTTGGAAAGACCTGCCATGGAGTATGGTGTACGCGTAAACATAAAAATTGCTAGGCAGCTCAGTTTAAGTAGTATAGTAAAAAACGTCTTCATTGAGGGGATGGCCACAGTTAGTCATTTAAGTCTAAATGGATAATGAGTGAAGAGCGCCGGGAGGAGGTGACTCAGATGCGGCCCTACGATTATAGACAGCGCTTCTATAGCTCGATAGCGATGGTCCAATCTGACTACGAATCCAAATTTATTGGCCTCAAGGCCTGCGAGAGGATGGTGTGAAAATATATAGCATCCCCTTGCAGGCCTTGAGGTCAAGAAATTTGGATTCATAGTGTGAGCCGCTCAACCAAAACAATTTTGATCCTCACTCATACCAGAACTCTGGTTGCGCTCAACCACATTGCCTCTACACGAAAGAAGCTTTCGGTTTTCTTGCGGCTGTGACACTTAGCTTGCGCAAGCCCTCAATCATTAGTTGTAAGTGACCTCCGGCATTGCTGAACAGGGCACCGTCATCTGAAAACCGGACAAGGCTGAGATATTCCCCGTGTTTTTTTCAACGTGCACTCAAAGCTTGGTACTTAAGTGCTCTTGAATTCTGCCCTCACCGACATGCGGCCGTTGCATCTGGGACCCGAGGCGTCGACCTCATGCTTAGCAGGAGAAAACCACAGCCACTGAGCTGCCGCGGTGGATCGGGTGTTGTGAAGGGTTGGTTTTTTACCCCCAAATGATAAAGGTTCTGCTGCCCATTAAGACATCAACACAGAATCACAATCTTAGTAAATAATACACACAGCACCGACCAACGTAAAATGTATTCAATTTAAAAGACACTCTGTGGATTACTTACTGTAATCTTCCCGGAACAGACGGATTCAGTCAGGCGACCTGCTGAGAAAATCGCCACATGGTTCGTGCGATTTATTACGGGAGCAGTTAATAGATGAGCAGCAAACTGGTGTAAATACCTCAAGAAATTGTACAACGAAATTGTACTTCCTATTTTTGCCAGAAGTCATTTAAACAGTGGAGAAGAACTTTGAGACAAAAGTTTGCACTACAAAGCTTGCACGTCCGATGAAATACTCTCTTGGCTGGTGTCGCGGCTGGTGTCATCGTCAAGTTGTCCTTCAAGTATATTACAGTAGCTTACGGAGCGTGCACAGGCGACGCCTGTGTCGCCTTACGATTACGAACTGTGCTTCATCAGACCGCTTATTACAAGCAGCAGCATGCCGCCGAACTGCCGGTCGTGCGATGTATCCTCCGATCTCGAGCCCCAGTTCGGCATGGGCAGCTGCTCTCGAAGAGTGCCGATAAAGTAAGAAAGGCTGTCTCGGAAGCGTTCATCCTGTTTGCTTGGAAACGGTGGCGCGTGTGGTGCCAGTCTCAAGTGGTAACCGCCTTCGCTTTCTCAGATTAATGATCTTATTTGCAGAGATGCCTCGTTGCGCACAATCCCCGCCGAGGGCTCATCGATGAACGGAGAGGCAGACCGAGTGGCGCTTCTGCTCGAGTCTCGTCAGTGCCGTGGCCATCGCATTTTCTCTTTTTGCTTTATTTGCCTGGTATCTGTGCCGTGAAATAATATAATAAGGAGCCTGCGCTTGTTCGGCCTTCTTATATGCGTGCTTTGTTTTGTACGCGCTACGAGACACGACTAATGCCGGGGGTCGTAACATTTTCGCAATGAGCGGGTGATGTCCAGTCTCTACGTGGTCATTATTCTAGCGATATAGAATACTGCATAGTTGCCTGTGTGCTGGGCGCATCGCTTTGGCCTGAAGAAAGCCAGTCTAAAAATGTTGTATTTCTTACCTTTTAATTGCGTACACATAAGTGCACTTCGCGCAGTCTTATAAGAGTCCGTATCGACAAAAAAAAAAAAACTCTTACGCTATGATTGTTTGTAAGAGAAAATTTCAGCCAATCCTGATGTTGGACATAATAGCGAAGGCAGCCGACCACTGGCAAAGGGGACTTGCGAGCGAAAATATTTTTAAAATTTGCCGCCAGAATTATAGTGTATCGCTAGAGACTCATCTTTCTGTTATACCATGTAGCCGTTATACACTGTAGCCGTTACACACTGTAAGGTATTCAGCATTGGGGAAGAGATAGACGTACACAGCTGCGAAAAAAGCAAAGTGCATAGAGCTCAGACCTTTGAATGGAAAAGCGAAAAAGGCGGGACAGGTGTCATTTGGTGTTAACAAACGCAGAGCTGTACACATACCGCTGCAATGAGAGTGCTTCAAGCACATCGGATCGAGGAAGCGAAGACAGCCCGCATAGCATGCTCAATACCGGCTCGCGCCTATACTTCGTGATGCTTACTAGCGAGGGACAACGATGCCACAGTGCGAGCCATTTAAAACTTACTTCAGTGATCACAAAGAGTGTCTCAGTTTTTCAAATGAATGATTCCACACCAGCACTACGGGTACATAAGGCAGTGGCGGTTCCCATTGCCATCGCTCTCACTGTAAGAATACACAGGACTGCTGAGCTTGTTATGCCCTGTCGTGTTTATATTGTTCGGTAGCTGCATATTATTGCCAATCAGGATTATACCTATAACACGCAGAAAAAATGATGCTGAAAACAACTCGCATCGGCGTGAAAAAGAAAAAGGGTAAGAAGAAAACCTGAGAACTCATTCGAAAGCGGACTTTTTCAAAAATGTAATTGTGTAGTTACCAATTACTGTCCTACGTTAATAACTGAACAATTAGTAAAAAGTAAATACACTAAATAGAACGAGCTTATCTTCGCTAACAATTACTTCGATTATCTTGACTAACAATTGCTTTTCAAAATTTTCACTGGTTATCTTCTCTCGTTTTCTTTTGAAGACATGAAAACTCTCGATGTGCGTGCTGGAGAGAAGTTGTGCTGTAACGTACCAAGACCTTGCACGCAAGATTGTGGCTACTCAATACCCCGGTGCTCAGATTTCGGTCCTCTATGAAGCGCAGCGCTTAATTGTTGATGGGGCTGTAGGTGAAGGCGCTTCCAGTACGGCCAGTGAAAAACTGAGAAATCATCCATATAGGTGATTTTCTGGTGTCAACGTCCGAAGTGGCCTTCTCTGTCAAACCGTAGAAGCGCCGTTTATATTCGTCGGCCCACGTCTGGTGGGCCTGCTCCCGGCGCTCGTCACTGATTAGCCATTTAGATTTAAACGACTAATTGTAATGACCGGCAGCAGACGTTCACGTCTCCTTGAGAATGTGGCCAAATGTGTAATGTAGTTTAACATAAAACTGCGCATTATTCAGCCTAAATATACTGCTCGTGTATTACAATCGAAAAAATAGGTACCTACAAGTGGCATATATATCAGACAGAAAGAAACACGCATTTAACGGCCAAGAACTTCTGTCTATATCAGAGAAGTCATAGACTGCACTAAGCGAAGAAGTGAGAAGCTACTCATACCGCATATGAAGGATGCTTTAAAGCACTTCCAGGAGAGAGAGAGAGAGAGAGAGAGAGAGAGAGAGAGATTTATTATAAGAGAAAGGCTGAAAGGTTGGACTTTCAAGACAGATGTGCAAATCTGCAAGCCTGCCATCTCCAGGCGATCGAGGCGTAGCTGCAGGACGCTGATCGTGGGCAGGAGGTAACACACGTAGCTTGTTTTCATCTCTTAGGACTCAGTATAGTTCCCGCGAAATTTAAGTGACCAAAGCTGCGTCGCCTGTTATAGCTTGTTTCGTAAAAAATGTAACTGGATACCTGTAATTGGTTACTGAAAAATGTAAATGAATTACAGCGAGCGTTACCGAGCGAACAAAATAATCGTTAAATTACAATATTTCCAAAACACGTAATTGATTACAAGTAGCTAGTTACGTGTAATTCATTACGTACAAGTCTGTTCCAGAGTGCACGTTGCAAAAAAGTAAACAAAAAAGAGGGGGATGCGGACGGTGGATGTGCTCCTTTTGTACCGGAACTGCAATTTGCCTCCACAAGCGAAGGCAAAAAGTACTCTCAATCACGCAGGCGAACAGATTGCGCGGCGGACGTACACCGGATAATTAAAAAAAATGTGAGCATGTGCGACCATTCACTTTCACTTTATCTTGCTCAGTTCAGAACCGCAGTGAATTAATTGCACAGGCCATGGCGGATCAATACCCGGCATCAACGCAGCCTACTATGCCGGATGAGGTTTTGTGCGTATGATGGAATGATAGCAAAGCAGTCACAATAGTACGCCCGAAAACAACACATTTAGCTAAACTGCATATTCATGGAGAAACTTGAGGAACGAGTTGCTGGTTTTGCTCTGTTTTAGTTGTACTGGCAACGCCAACGTAGTGGACGTTAATGGAAGGATCGTGGTGCGAGTCAGTATTTAACACAGATCGCACGGACTCAGAGATTGGCATGTGCACCTTACAAAAGGTATGCTGCTTCAGCACAGAATACGCACAAAACAAACTGTAAAAAGTATACAGTAATGCATTCGTTAGCATCACAAAATGGTTAATGCACCAAGAGTACCATAAAACATTGCTAAGCATTGTAATTATGCAAATGAAATAACCGCAGGTAGACACGGTATCGAACTCACCGGGATCGGCCCCGCACCCTACAAAAGGAGAGAGAGAGAGAGAAATTTCTGGCTCTCCCGTAATCGAGAATAGATATAAGCCTGAAATGGCAACCGGCAAGGCAGAGTGGCTGGAGATGATACTAGCCACAATCTTAAAATGGGTGTTGTGCATGTTCACAACGGAACACCCCACCACACCACACCGCGCCACGCCATACTGTACACTGGTTCATATGGATGCTGCCCAGCTAGAAGAAGAAAACCGGCTGAAGGCGGCACGACAGGCAGCGAAAGACGCCAGGAAGACAGAGCGCAGGGCCTGCAGTTAGAAGAAGCCCCTGATGGAGGCGCCACGCAGCGTGACGCTATCTCTCGAGGCCACGCAAAACCCGTGCCGCGGAACTCACGGACCGCTGGCGTTCAGAAGAGCACAGGCAACCCTGTCTCAGCGCCAAAAGATGACAATGAACTGTATGGTGCCCTGTATCGGCCTTTTGAACATCCCTATTGGAAATGATAACTCAAACCTCAGTGTACTAGAAGTTACAGCTTGAGTGATATTGTGAACAAACATTAGGAAGAATTCTGAAGCAATATTTTTTGCAACCTGTTTGGGCAGTAATAGCGTATGTAATGCGGTCGTGTTCAAAGGTTTTTAGGGGCCAGAGACCGCATTTTCTTAAGTTTTGGCTGCTTGCACGGATGATCTCGTTTTGTTCTCGCAACTTGCCCAGAGGTTCTTGTTTGTGTGCCCAGATAACGCCGCTAGCTTTTGGCTCAAGGTCACTTGAAGGTCACCGACAACGGGAGCTAAAAGCATTTCATGCTTAAAAAGAAGAAAGGCATGTCAGCATCAAATACACTGATAAAGAGACAGTAAGCAGTCAAAGTACATTCCAAAGTATCACAAAATATTTTATGCACATCAACAGCAGTACAAAACATTAATACGCCATCATAATTAGGCAAGAAGAATCGTCGTGGATCGGCCCGGTATTGCACCTTGGAGCGATGTCCTTGACAGCAGTAGCAGCAGGGGGCGCTTTCGCGTCGTTCAGTGTCGGTGCCCCAATCTGCTTTCGTGCGTTTAGATGACATGAGAGATGCAGCGGAAGAAAATAAAAGCATGGCGCTTGCTCCCCTACTTCTATACCTCGCATCACAAATCGTGTCGTTGGGTGTAGTTCCTTGACTGTCAGTGAATAGATAGCGTTGCATACGTTATATTCGCATACCATTGCCCACAGTTACAAAGCGTCATGTATAGCTGCAGAGGGCCCACCGGCTCTGCCAATACAAGTCGTTCAAGAGTATCGTGAAGACAGGCGTACTTTCTTTAGGCACTGCATGATTCAATTAACGCGAACAAATGGTTTCAGAAAATTTGGTGATGTCACCGTTTGTATACCTATGCAAGCGAATAAAAGAATAAAGGCCTTGACATCAACAACAAAAGAAACTCGTACCATTTGTACGGTCGTTGAACGATAAAAAATAAGCTACTCTTTCCAATCCTGAGTTTGGAAGGGAGGAGATGTGTTTAAAGCTGTGCTAATTCACTTGTGTTAATGTTGCTCGTTTTTTTTTTTTTTTTGTATACGTTTCTGCAACGGGTATAGGTGCCATGAATCACAGTATAGAGAAAAAAAAGTGAGATATAATTCCACAGTCTTAATTGATGAGTAATTGGTCAACTTGGCAAGCGCCATGACATTACATGAGGGATTTATCGTGATTGGTAGCGAATGACATCTTCCATGTTAGCCGTAAGGTAAGGCTGGTCAGAGTGTGAAAGCCGGTGTTTGCTGAGCAGGCCATTTGACTCCAGCGTGGTCTTCTCGAAGGAGCTGATACGGGCAGTATAGTGTGCGGCATACAGAAAATGACAGTCGGTATTGTGTAGTTGAGCTGGCGTTATACCACTCTTGAAGAAGACATAATATACATGAGCAACGCTTATTCATTTTCTTCTGTTCATTTAGCTGCTGCAGGCACCGTGCCTACTTCTGAGAGCGACTTTTCGAACCTCCATGAAGCTTTAACAAGAACCGGTGTAAACATGCGACTGCAGGCTTTGCTTTCTTTTCTTTTTTCCTCTGTGCTTCCTTTCTAGTAGAACGCACCGCAGTAATAAAGGTTGTTTTACGCAGTGCATGTTCAGATACAGCACGCCGAGCTAGCCCAGAGGGCATCCGTGTCTCTGCAAAATCATTCTTTCTTCTGTAAGGTCATTCGGTTCAGTACACGTAACGCAAATACGTTGCAAACGCTGATAAAGGAAGCAGATCCGTTTAACAAAAAGTTTCAAATATTTCCGGGCAACTGCCTCGCGCTAAATATTTAGAGAAATATCGGCGCAACTGTCAGTAGCTACACGTCATGAACAACGATCACCTGTAAGCACCGCTTAGCTTTTTTATCTATAATCTAGAGAATACGAAAAGTTAAAGGCAAAAGAAGAAGAAGAAATATACCAACCAATAAAAGTGTGGATGCACACAACGCGCCTCAACGCGCACACGATAAAGTACACAAGCTGTGGCTTGGTATCGGCAAGATACAGCAGATCCAACGCTCTTGTTGGAATCTGCGTACGTTAAGCGAAGCTTTCTTGAACCGTTTCAATTAAATGCTGTGAAAAGGGACACACAATGCGTGCATGTGTCAGTTGTATCTTATTTACAACTTTTGTAAATGTTCGGACTTTCGCTTAAATGCAAACACAAATTCGCGTGGCCTGATGGTACGCTACCTGTATCCAGTCGTGACTTCAGCGGCCGACGTTTTGCTAGCATTGACGGAATCATTTGACCAGCGGTTTATATGCACAGCGATGTATGGGAAATAACGATGCATGTTTAACGCATCAACACCTTTCACGAACACGTGATGAATCAATCATCGCTACCGCGCGACCTTGGAGACCTCCCGCCGAACCTTTCCGGAGAGGTGCCCTTTGTATTTTGCAAATGTACTTTGTCCTGTATATCTTCGTGTTTTCTCTCTCCGTGCCGCAGCTGTGCGGGAGACACTCCGCTGCGTCCACTCGACGAGACACCGACGCCGAACCCGGAAGAAGAGGCAGAAAAGCGTAGTCCACACGATACTCCTCAGTAACTGTAATGCCCATGTCCACAGACCTATACGTAAGTACGCGCGCGCTTAGAGAGCCTTCCAGTCGAATGAAGAATAAATAACTACATACAGAAATAATAGTAAAACAAAATAGGCACTGAAAGTATTGAAAAATAACTGCAAGAAACAGATGCGGGAAAACAACTGATGTAAATCCACCCTGCCTACAGTTATCACGAACGCACTAGGCACCGCGAAAAACCCTGTACCAATCATGCAAAGCATGTCGCCGTCTAGCACAAATCGCGTAAACAAGTGCGCAGCTTTGTGCTGTGCTCCTTTCCATGTCCACGGGCCAAGTAGCCGTGCATCGTGGTTCAGAAAGAAGCGTGAGCTCTACTGCGCTTGTTTACCTTCGGCAAACAAGACAAGGCGAGGGCCAGGTGCCTCGGAGGGCCGCCGCGCACTTGAGCGCCGCGCGGAGCGGTGAGGCGAGGGGGCTTTCGAGGCACCGACAGGAAAGCGGGCAGAATCGGGCGCCAAGTGTTCCTCGTGAAAGCACCAATCACCCCGGCAGTCGTCGCTCTTTTCCCCGGTCCTGTCACAGCGCGAGCATAAAAATTTAAGCGAGCCCCTCGACCTGGATTTCTTGTGCGCGCGTTAGCTACACCGGCGTGTCCGGCGTCGCATTTATTATGCCGCGTCCGACGACATTCCTTTTCGTATACCTCACCGACTGCGACGAGTATTGATCTGGCCTACCGGCAGTGGCCGCGCGACGGATGCAGACAGCCGGGAGCTGCCGCCGTGAGCGCGCATGCCTCGCTTGAAAACGGCGACCGAATCCCCGCGTCTTTGTTTTTTTGCGTTACTTGAAAATGTCGTCCGCCTACTCACGTCTATTCGGGCTGTTCTCTCTTATTTCTGCTCTGGTACCTTCAGATATAGAAAAGAGAGCTGAACACGGGCGTTGGATGTTGCAGGAGTGCGTGGTTACAAATAAAGGCGCTAACGTTATGCTCGTATGTGACCGATATTTATATCGTCTGTGCGGGAGAAATCGATTCTGGCCAAATCTGTACCAGTATAGGCGTGGTCTTGGGCTTCATTCAAAAGGAAATAAACAAATTGCTCAACTTTCATTGTACCTGCATAAAACTTAAATCCAGAATGGTTCCACGGACATGTATATCATATACAGCAGTCCACATATCAGCAGTCGACATATCAAATCCAGCAGCCCACACCTCCGCCCATATTGACAACGAACTCAAGGTATACCCACCCTTCGCGCGGAGTAAAAAAATATTTACACTCATCTTTAGTCTTGTCAAGGCATGAATGGTACGCCCTTCGGCCATTCATTGTCAACATTAAGGAATATTCTTCTTTCCAATCGGCTTTACTAAACTACCTTAATGAGCAAGCCTGCCATCCCAGCTGATCTTTTCTAAACTACCATGTTATCTTGCTTGAGCGCCCAACTACCTTTGATCACTGTCATGTATTTGTTGCATTATTCTAAATAGTGTTGTAGTTCGATCTTCTGTTATTGCATTATATAATCATTACACCATGCTACTACTGGATGCATTGTATCTTCTTAATGCTCAAAACACTTATGTTCTTTATTTTGTGTTTTGAACTTCATGCTTATAACCCCCCTTTTGAAGTTTCTTGTTGTTATTCCCCCCCCCTATGTAATGCCCTATTCTGGGCCCTTAGGGTACATAAATGAAATGAACAAAATGAAATGAACATGTTAACACGCTTTCCTCGAAGCGGAACTTCGGGGAGACCGTAAAAAGTAGAGACCATCGCTAGAAAAAGCTCTTTATTTCTTTTGTTCTTGCGTATAACTAAGCGGCGGGTATCGTTTCAAAGTTCTTGTTTTCGTATTTCCCCATGACGCTCTGCTCCAGCTCAGTTTCCACGCAAAATATCTTCATTTTTCTTTTGTTATATGTATACATATATCAAAATTTCAACTTTTAAGCTGTAGAACGCATTTGTCTTTGTCTAGGAGGTCGTAATTATCTGTTACGGGTATATAAGCTGAGACCCCTGCATTTTGACTGTTTAGCAATTCAGGAATATGATATGCTTAATGATGTGACTGTCCGGGACCAGCGCCGCGTATTTTTCTTACGTTCTTTTTTTTCTATTTTTCTTTATCGTGCCGCTGACTGCTGCAGTGGTGATTTATTGTGCATCTTGTGCCGCTGTTTCTCCGTCAAAAAGTTGGCTCATATTTCCCGGAGAACAGCCCTGGTGCAGCACGCTTCTAACCTCAAGCTACACATTATCTTCACTGCAGCTCGAGTGGGCTATTCTCTCTAGAGGTTCGAGCACAGCGAAAGACGGTGAAGGCACAGAGAGTGGCCGTCTTATTATCAGCCAATTGCACAGCGCCACCTCTTTTTTTTTAAATACAGATGCCATTCCTAACACCATGTCCGTTGCCGCTCGTTTTTTCTTCCGTATTGCGAGGGCAATAGGCTCGGAAGGAGGAAAGGCGATTTCACAACTTGGGCGCGCACTGTGATGATCTTGTTAGCGATTAGGGCTTTTCCGTATAGAACGAAGTCAGTAAATTTGTTCTGAGGTGTCTATTCATACTGCGCCCCATCTCATCCCTGTATACGGAAATTCTCGCCTGTCTGATTGCTATGATGTCAGCCCGAGCGATTGTATGCTGCAACATGCTTCCCGAGACCTCTTATTTCCAGCTGTTGCGTTTTACGGAGAAGCTGTATATGGCTAGCCGATTCGTCCGTCCGTCCGTCTGTCGCCTGTACGCCGGAAGCTCCTCCGGCGAAACACTATGCGCATGCGCAAAAAAAAGAGAGAAAGAGAGGCGCGTGATTGGCTGCGCCAGTAGGGACGCCGTTGCTTTCCGTCGCAGCAGAGCGCGTGCGCAGCAGTCTCTCTCCGGCTCCGACATTGGTAGGCCACGCGTCATACGTATTCCTGAGGAGCAGGCAGCTTTCGATCAGCAAAGCCGCGAGCAGAACCGGGAACGAGCTCGTCTACGCCGTCCCGATGCTGCAGCCCGGGCACAAGAACAGGCTCGTGCAGCCGAACGCAAGCAGCAACTGCGCACCGAGGATCCGGCAGCCTACCAAGCCGTCGTGAACCATCGGAATTAACCCAGTGATAAACACCGGGGCCGCACGTTTCAGCTTCACTGGTTAACCATATGTACGGAGTGCTTGGGCGGTGATTTTATTTTTCTATTCCTACATCTGCGTAATTTCTTTTTGAGAAGGTTTGGAGCAACTAAAGAATAAGAGGAAAGTTTCAGTACAATATATGGGCAGTTGAGGTTAGCGTAAACGAGCATAAGGAGATTGTTTTGATATGGAAATTGACTGAATATGCGAAGAAGTTTACGCAATGTGTTTTTCATCGTCTATTTTTTTGGCCGCAAGCGGTATAGTCGCAGAAACTCGGCGAATTTGTGATGCAGGTATGCTAAGTTGTTTTTTCTCTCTGAACATGAACATTGCTGAAGAATACGGCTTGCGTAAAAGTGGCCTCTCCT
Organism: Dermacentor andersoni; assembly: GCF_023375885.2. Classification (NCBI taxonomy): domain Eukaryota; kingdom Metazoa; phylum Arthropoda; class Arachnida; order Ixodida; family Ixodidae; genus Dermacentor; species Dermacentor andersoni. Next base: position 80,428,927 of record NC_092814.1, read on the forward strand.
TCGCTTTAGGTGGAAAAGTGGCCGGGTTCGCGAGTTCGATGTACATTCACTTCAGCTTCGCGGTTACAAGGCGTTTCGGGACAACTATACTCTGAAAAAAAGATGTGAGTTCGTCCACTCCACATCACTCACTCACTCACTCACTCACTCACTCACTCACTCACTCACTCACTCACTCACTCACTCACTCACTCACTCACTCACTCACTCACTCACTCACTCACTCACTCACTCACTGGAACACTATCAGGGCCAGGAGGAGGCTTCAAAGGAAGTGGTTACTCTGTGACAGCGAAATATGCAGGATTAGCAATACCAGTAGTAGTAATGAACAGGACAGGTGCCCTGTGATAGCAGCCCGACGTACTATATTTTAGCGCCTTCACTTTCATCGACTCTCATAATCTCAATATTCTGCAAGAAAAAATCCGAACGTGTGCGTGGAACTACGAAAACAGCCCTTGTCCCTTGTCACAGCCCAGCGAGAGCACTCCAATCAGGTGGTCGCACGGGTCAGCGGAAGTAGATTTTTACATTGTTAGTGCACGTCACAATTTGTTTTGCTTTGGTAATGTATGCCAGAATTTTGTGCGACTCGTGAAAACGTTTTCTGTGCGAAGCGGAGCCCTTAAGCCTCCCATTTTGAACAACTGCACAGAATCTGCAAAATATTGTGTGTATGTATGCTTTATTTCCACAAAAAAAAAATCTAAATACAGCCTTGCGGGGGTAAAGTGGGGAAAAAAAGCTGCTCGTAGCAGCTTGACCAGCCCCAAATACCCTTAAAACAAAAAAGAGAAAGGAGCAGCAGAGCGGAAATACAGTTTTCCCAAGTACTTACAAATTCAGGCACTACAACATATTGACACGTGTACTTATCTTTATCGGGCGACACGTTTTGCCGCCTAACAAATGTTATCGCACAGCGCGGGACGCGCATACATGTATCCGAAGTTTCTGGAAAGTTATCGATGCTTCTATCCGCTGTCTGTTGTCGCCGAACCTTGTGTTATCTTATTTCATCGCTTGACACGAATGGTGTAGATCTTTGTAGAAGGCATGCGGGTCCCAACGTTTAGTCTGGAACATTCGATGACTGCTCTATAAAAGCCGACGCGCTTGACCCGCTGATCAGATTTTCGACGATCGCCGAGCGTGTTCGCCGCTATCGTTGTGCTATAAGTGTAGCCTGTTTTGTGGGCACAGGTTCGCCCAATAAAAGTTAGTTTTGTCGTTCACAGTACTGCTACTGTGTTATTCAACGTCACGACCACGTGACAATATCATGCGTACGCATCGCAAATCAGGCGAGGGAGAAAAACAAGAAAACAAAAGCAAGATGTGAACAAACAAGCACAAAATGCACATCTCACTGGACTTGATAAGCATATATGCATTGTACAACTCGCACATGAGAGAAAAAAAATCAAGAATATCAGGAGGAGAACAAGTCGCAATGTCAGTTTTATTAACAATAAGATCATTTAATAGCCAAGGTAGCCCGGAGCACAGCATTTGTGATCCATAGTTTGTGCGCAATTTTGGTACGTGCCAGTACTCTGGCTTTCTTGTACTGTATGGAGTTTCGTGTAGCTTCAAGTTAGCCATAAAAGTAATGCAGTTTATGTTTTCTTTCTGTTCATTTTTACAGGCAAGCACTAAACGATACTTTAAAAGGGCCTGTACTTTCGGGGTCTTAAGCTTATGAAATAAATAAGCTGAAGGGAAATCGTATGGTTTATTACAAATAGCTCGAAGAGCCTTCTATTGCAGTATGTACAGCCTGTTGATATTTGTTTCAGAAGTGGTAGCCCAGACAAGACAAAAATTATTTAAATAGCTGAGAAAAAGTGAATTATATATCAAGAATTTAATAGAGCGAGGAAGATAGTTCAAGGAATATAAGGACACAGTGATTTGTGAAAGCTTACTAGCAAGAAAATCTATATGGCTATGTCAGGTCATAGTATGATCAAAAAATAGACCTAGTGATTTAACCGAATTTACAAGTTCAATTTTAGAATTGTTCATTAGCAAATCTTCCTCTAGAGTAATTTGACCGTTCTTAGCGCGAAGTAACACCGCCTTAGTTTTTTTTGCGAATTAATAGTCAAACCGTTGTCAAATGATTATGTGTACAGTTTATTCAAAACTGCATTAACTCTCGTAATCAATTCGGCAGAGCGGTTAGATGAAAAGAATAACGTAGTGTCATCAGCATAGATTACGTAACGCCGATCAACATCAATGTTTACTAAATCGTTAATAAAGATATTAAAGAGGAGAAGACCTAAAATACGGCCCTGGGGTACACCTACCTTGACCCACCGAACTTCAGATTTAAAGCAATTTACTTGTACAAACTGCTGTCTGCGACCAAGATACGACCTAATCAAGTCAAGTGCAATGCCGTATACCATAGTGGTTTAACTTACTAAGCAAGAGATCATGATTTATAGACTCGAAGGCGTTTGAAAAGTCGACAAATACTCCCAATGTTATCAAAGGTTCCTCAAAATTATTTAGAATTATTTCTTTCTGTTCAAGCAAAGCTAGCTGTGTTGACATATTTTCCCGGAAAGCGTACTGGTGCTTAGTTATCAAGTTGTGCTTGTCCAGAAAGTCTGATATTTTGCAAAAAATAAATTTTTCCAAACACTTCGAAAAGTATAGTCTCGTAGCTGGCGCAAATACTGCAACCAAGATTGCGCGCGATTTCAGTCATGCAGGAACCATGAAGGAAGCGATAATGAACGCAACATTCAGCCGCGCGTGGCATATGTCGTTGAACTGACATGGGTAAATTAGTATTGGCTGGCACAACCGCGGAAGATACGTGCCAAAAAGTGCTGCTTTTTATTAAAATCAAAGTAAAAAAAGTATTTAGTCACCTTTAACGGCCGCGACTACTCTTTTTTTTTCACGTAGTAGTATCAAAAAAAAAAATAATAGCAATCAATCAATCAATCAATCAATCAATCGATAAAAGGTTCATTATAGTGCCCAGGAACAGCTACGAAGCCTTTGCACTGCTGCACTTGAATCGGTAATACGCAAGACACAACGTACAGAAAATACAAATGTGGTATACAAAACAGTGGGAAGTAGAGAAACGAATAGGGAAAAAACAAAACGAGAAATCGGGCGTAAGAGGGACTTAAGCATACAACATAATTGTATACATATAAAAACGACGTACAGCGCGAAGGACGAGGACTGCGAGAGGCGACATACACTGCGCTGACTTCCAACAATATTTTATTGCGTTGCCACATCATGTGTATATACAGAATAGGGGTCATGCGCAGAAAACGAAAGGCAGTCACAAGGGGTGTTCTAACAGCAAGTCATCGTACTAAGAACATGGTCACTTGAAAAAAGAAAACGAACATTACTATTTCTGTCTGTCGAGATACATGGCTTCACTAGGGGTCAGCGCAACAGAGGGGGCACTAACGCACACACTACCCCCAGTTTTCTGATGAAATCAGCTTCTATAATTTCCCGCGTGAGCTGTCTCTCGCAGCCCTTGTCCTTCGCGCTGTACGTCGTTTTTATCATGAATTATCAACTAGCCCAAGCAACCAGCCTAGTTGTATACATATGTACAGAACACAGGGAATGGACTCTGACATATGTCAACACAGGCAAAATACTTATTACATGTTCTTTGAAGTCGAGCCATAGGACAGAGACTATTGCAACAAGGCCACGCAGAAAACGCGGAACGCTGCCTCGTATATATATACTTTCGCGGCACGGAATATTTTACATGATCAAGGCGCTCCGGGCAATGTATAGTGCCATGAAAAACCTTATAAAGGAACAGAACGTCTGATTTTATACCTCTTGATTTTACGGTTGCTCGCCGCTATCATTGTTCTGAGTGTTACTTGTTTTGCTGGGCACAGGTCTGCACAAAAACAGTTAGTTAGTTCCCCTTTGGTTGTCCACAGTCACTGCTACGTGACATCGTGTGTAGCTGCTTTTGTGTTTATGTACCTGATGCCGCCGTCCAGCCCGATGATGATGAGTTATTGGCATCTCCTTTGATTCGGGGCGGGGACGATTAGTCGCCTAGCCTGCTTGAGTTAATAAGGTATGCTGTGCATGCTTTTCTTTCTAGCATTTTTGTATACATCTGAATTTTTCTATTCCTCAGAACTCCCCCATCTCAATTGTACCGCTACTTATGACTAACCGATCCGGTCATATCAGTCTCTTCCCTACTTCCACCATTATTTAAACAACTCTCTCGACTGCTGACCGGTGGATGCATCCGCCCACCCCAATCCGCCCACTTTAAGTCCAAGCGCTTCTAGAAGGTGTACATTACCTACGGGTCTCACAGGATGAATACCTTCGCTTTCCATTAGGATGTGCTGACTGGTCTCCGGATTTTCGCTGCAGCAGACACATGGCTCATCTTGCTGCGAGTATTTGCTCCTCTGTATGTTTCTGTCATTAGGAAACCAGCCCAAACACTGAAGACAACGCCAACGTCGTCCCGGACCATCGAGCTAGCCGCAGGCTACAAAACCAGGCCCCGCAGCACGTGCTTCTACTGGAGACGACCAGAAAGATCGTGGCCAAGACAGCAGCCACAATTACAGCTGCAGCGTGCCCGCTGTGGTTGCTTAGTAGCTATAGTGTCGGACTGCTGAGCACGAGGTCGCGGGATAGAATCCTGGCCACGGTGGCCGGATTTTGATGGGGGTGAAATGCGAAAACACCCGGTGCACGTTGAATAACCCCGGATGGTCCAAATTTACGGAGTCCCCCGCTACGGCGTGTCTCATAATCAGCGCGTGGCTGTAGCACGTGAAACCGCATAATTTCATTTTAATTTCAGCTGCAGCGTCTCCTGCATCCGTCGTCCTGAAGCAGCCAAGGGAGCCTCCTATTTTCCATGGAACTTCCTTAGACGACCCCGAAACCTGGCTCGAGACGTTCGAAAGGATCTCGGCCTTCAGTAACTGGAACGCTGAGGACAAGTTAACAATTTACGTCGACGTCGAGCACAAGGCGCGGGATTCCGACCTTCCGTACGTAACCTTCGCTTACAACGCCGCAGTGCAAGAAACAACGCAGATCACGCCGTTCAAGCTGGTTTACGGAAAAAACCCGACGACGGACTCTCGACGCCATGCTGCCACACGTTACCGACGGAACGAATCTTGACGTCGCCGCCTATCTGCAGTGCGCCGAAGAAGCACGACAACTCGCCCGCCTGCGCATCAAGAACCAGCAAAGGACGGACAGCCCACACTACAATCTTCGACGAGGCTGCGTGGAATACCAGCCCGGCGACCGTATTTGGGTTTGGACCCCGACATGCCGCGACGAAGGCTTAGAAACTATTGCGATGCTATTTCGGACCCTAGAAGATCATCCAACGTATTGGCGTACTCGACTCACAGTCGTGCCAGACAACATTTCGCAATTACAGCGGCGCCGCTCACGACCTGAAATGTTTTGCGCCTTAAGCCCTTCTACCTGCGTTAACAAACTTTGAGACATTGTTTATGTGTTGTTATTCTTTCTTTACTACGCTTGCCTTTGTTTCTCGCACTCGTGTTATGTTTGTAGCATCGCGACGATGTTTTTTAGAGGGTGGCATTGCCACGCATGCTTGTTTTTCTTTATCCGGTGACCGCATTTCACCGGTTAACAAAAGTTAGAGGTTGTCGCTCGGCGCAAGACGTCCCTTTATGTATTAGAAGCTTCTCGAACGTTATCGATGGTTCTATCTGTTGCCTATATTGTCGCCGAGCCTTGTGTAATCAGTCTGTACACGACAAGTATACTGGTGTACATTCTGGAACTTAAGTGAGCACCAGCTGGAAGGTTCATTGATCCATCTATAATATAATCGACACATCTAATCCACAGATTAGGTTTCGATGATCGTCGAGTGTGCTGCCGCTATCATTGTTCTGAGTGTTGCTTGTTTTGCTGGGCATAGGTTCGCTCAACAGTTAGTTCCGCGACTTGCGTTGTTCACCGTCACTACTAAGCGATACTATGCTGAATCGGAAAGAGCAGAACAGGCAGACGAGGCTATGATGCGGCCTGAATTAGAGCGATACGAAAGGAAATGCTAATCAGACGGACATGCGGTTTGCTACCCTGCACTGGAGGAAAGGGATGAATAGAGAAGGAAGGGGAGAGAAAGCAATAGTTTCGTGCATACGTGAAGGTGCGCTCCAAGTCTATAGATGATCATAGGGACCTGTAGACTTGACATACTGCAGTAAAGTGGTCGTTGCTTCCTGAGCCAGGATGTGCACTGCCGTGTTCCAAGGATCTCAGTTTCCGAGAACGGTCTTGAGTCCATGCGGTTTAATGCTATCCAGAGAAGTCACCGTTGGACGTCGTACCAGAAACAAAGGCACAAGAGGTGTTCAATAGCGTCTTCGCTTCCGCAAGAGTCTAACGTAGGCATGTCACCCATTCTAATGAGGAACCAGTAAACCTTTGTAAATACCACCTCGAGCCAGAGACGGCACAACAATGAGGCATCAGTGCGGGAAACTTGTGATGGAAAGAACATGCTGGCGTCGCAGGCAGTGAATTAATTCGCTAGCGAAAGCTGCCAACAATGATGCGACATTTTGACGTATGCCATTATCGCATGTTAAATGCGTATTAACTGGTATTGAAAGTGTTAAAAAACTAAATTGTGTACGTACACTTCGTTTACACGCAGTACCAAGGAACCGATGCATTGCGAAGTGGACCCTCATCTTAAATACCCCTTGGATGTAGACATTGTTACGTTTTGTGACTACTGGCCTGACAGCACGAAAGAGAAGTGTAAGCAAAGCAGTGCTGGTAAGCATTACATACGTTACATTACGTTACAACATTACAAGCATAGTTTATACACACAGCATACACAGTTTATGGAGAGAAAGAGGGAAACACACACACACACAGACGCGCGCACGCACGCACGCACGCACGCACGCGCGCACGCGCACACGCGCGCACGCGCACACGCGCACACGCGCACACGCGCACACGCGCACACGCACACACGCACACACGCGCACACGCGCACGCGCGCACACACACACGCACGCACGCACACGCGCACGCACGCACGCACACACACACACACACACACACACACACACACACACACACACACACACACACACACACACACACACACACACACACACACACGCACGCACGCACAGAGAGAGAGAGAGAAAGAGTGCATGCAGTACAATGGCAAAAAATAGCGCTGAATATTATTATATACATATAGGCAACAGCTCTATCTTGTACGCTGTTCAACGAAATTCGCTCAGGCACTGTTTCGCTCTTCTTCGGCCTAGAAAAGTTCACAAGGACAGCCTCTCCGAAAATGGTGTTAGCCCTGTCATCTGAGCTCCGTCGTCACGTCGTCGCTCTGTTAGGTGCTATTCCTTTTGGCATAGTTTAAAGCGATACATCATCGGCATAATATATGCGGTCGACGTCAGCTGCCTCGTTAGCTTTGCTTCTGAGGTCTACGAAAAGATCGTTAAATAAAATTGGACTTAGCGCTGCTCCTTGCCGGAAGTATGCCTTCACGATAGGAGCTTAGGGTCAGGCAGCGGCTCATCAATTTTTTGCTGGAAAGTTCAGTTTAGTTGGAACAAGAAAACACCTTCACAAGACGAAGAAAAGGAGACTAGTCATTTTTCCGCCAAGGGCTATAAACTGCATGCTGATATGCCCTATCAAAGGAAGTTTACTTTTCCTTTCCTTTTTTTTTTTTTGCATACAAGGCATTAGTGTGCTGACTCACTGCAATTTTTTCAGAGGCGATTGAAAAAAGTTTCGTCCACGTGTGTCTCTCTTGATGAAAAAGGGAGCGAGAACACTTTATTTAAAAGCAGAGAGGTTTGCCGACGTAGAAATATTCGCCTATACATGCTGCTCTGTAAAGGAAGCGGAGAGGGGAGTGAGACCCTTGAACAGCGAGGGCAGATTAATTAAATAAAGAAAACGACTCGTCATCTTGATTTCGCTGTTGACCTATAAATTACATAAATTTTGAAGGGACAGCTCAAAACGACAAAAAACAGATCACAGGAAAGACGCGGGACAGCGCTGAAAGACCTTTCCTGCTTTCTGTTTTCGTCGTCTTGCGCGGACCCTTCAAGATGTTCAATTTACCCAGATGTCGATTCTTCTAAAATGGCATACATTTGATTTCTTATGGCAACCAGAGTTCTGAAAGGCAGCCACTTCATTCAAAATATGCGATCGAAATATCGAGGACTTGGCGTTGCTCTGATGAGCAGTGTCCAACACCTAATAAGCGCCTCAGAGTCTAACGGCCTTGATAAAGCATTGTCCTATTTAGCTTGTTATTGAGCTTCAATGTACAGTGGCGACCAAAAGTTTGGGGACCAAAGGTGCCGCAATATTTTTTTGCGCACCCTAGGCATTCCGGCTGAAATCAGGAGTGAATGCATACGCGCGCGTGTTTGAACAATACAACGTATTAAACCAATTCCAGGCCGCTGAGTTGCTCTTCATTATATTTAGAATTTTTTTATGGTGCCGTGGTCCTCAAACTTTTTATAGTGACTGTACGTTCTACAGGGTATTCGCGTGTGCTCAACCGATCCTCCAGAGCTGCAGCCGTTTCAGTAGAGGCTAGGGACAGTAATTGTCGCGTCCTTTTCTTTCTATGTACGTTGTCTTGCTGCGCGCTGCTGTTACTTATACTATGACCAAGGCGTGTAGGCGGTGATTTGTGCGTGCGGCAATAAATTGCAGTCGAGTAAAAATCTCTCCAAGTCCCTTGGTAGACGTCTTGTGGACTTGACTGAAGTTCTAAGTTGTGTGGGTCTTCGGGCCTCACAGGAGTACCGACCATTGCGGGTTCGAGCTTAGCGAGCCACAGGGCCTCGTCAGCCGTCAGCCTCAAGCGCACCGCTGCGCGCGAGCTCACGCCGCACAACGCACGCAAGAACAGAGTATTGTCCTGAGTTGACAGAAACCGTTGTCTCCGGCGGCACCCAACACTGCACAAACGCCCGATCCCGGGGCGGCGCGAGAACCAAAGGGGTCCCGCACCAAGGGCGAAAAATACAGACAGGGATGCCTATAGCATGTCGCTACGAGAGCACAGGCTCAAGCTGGGACATGCCGCTATAGGAAAAGTCCTGGCGGCTATGCTGCTTACTCTCGCGATAACCAATGCGCCAATTTGCGAGAGCTCGGGCAATATTCTTCGGCCCTCCGATAAGTGCGGCTCGGCGAGTGGAGCGCCACCGCTGACAACCTGTTGCGGGAGAGAAGGGGGTGAGACGTAGGGATGGCAGAACAGGTGAACGCGCCCTCGCAGTGACGCTGGCGCAATCCTGCATCCCCACAAGGTCAATACAGTAGAAAAACTCAGTGACCGATTGGGAAAGACAAGAGGCTGAATTCGCAAAGCTCCTCGTTCGTAATTGCTTTTTGACATTGGCCGGCCACCTTCACTAATAACACGTCCAGCATCAAGGTTGGCTAGCATTTGCTCTTACAAACAATTCTAGCGGAAGAGCTCTTTGGTGAATACAGGAACAGAGTGTCTCCCGCTCCTTTGGGAAACATGGCGCTTTCCCAAAGCGGATGCCTCACTTTTCGTGCAAAATATTTATCGTAAATGGCAATGATTGTGATCGCTGAACCGCTTTTTCATTACGTGATACACCACATTGCGTTGGAAGCCGTTGAAAAGTTAAAGAAATTATGAGGTGATCAACATTATATGTAAAGTGATGTAAGTGCGCCTTGTTGCTAATGACCAACTGGCCATTCAGTTGGCACCTTTCATGCGCAGACTTTGTAAAGCTGCCATTTAGTACATGAATATTGTCCATTGCCGTGGGAGATACCGTATGAGGCATTTGACTTTTTGATTGCATACACTTCTGCTGATGTCGATGATGTTGCTCTTTGAAGACAACAAGCAAGCATTCTTCGGGTGGAGGGTACAAACCGCATGAAGAGCTTTGGTGCACTGATGCATGAGCTATCACTGAAGATGTGTCCTGTTCGAGTATTCCGTGCATGTGTACGCCTATGGCGTTTGTAGCAATTTTAATTCTTCTTACTGTTCGGTCCACATTGAACAACACAAAGCGACGGAACTTAATTTGAAGCATCGACTACACCACTCATATATTCTTATCAATGTAGTTCTCTGACGAAAATTTCCTAACTGAGCTGCAAAATGCGCATGCATGAAGCCAGTATGCAGTTCGCACAAAATACGAGGTGCCCTTTGCGGGTATAGAGATTAGAGATAATTAAGTAAAATTACACACTACTTCCTTAAAATTGTGAGGAAAAAAAAGCAACTGTCTAAAGAACCATCTCATGAGATGCGACAAGGGATTTTCCATCGAAATAAAAACACTTTTTATCTCAATTCTTAATAGCGTGGTCGGTGTATCTGAACGCCAAGTAAATGTTGCGAGAATACCTTAGCAGAGTTTTCTTCACTTTCAGTAACGTGACCACGCGTTGCACACGCATACGTATATCCGCACGTAACCTTCTTTATTGATATTCATTCGCTCATACAAAAAAAATACTGTTATGATCCCGAGCCTAAAAAAATTTTATGAAACTTCAAGTTGTAAATTACCATACTATCAGAAATACTCGATTTGTTTATGAGTATGCGTTAATGGAACACCAATATATAACGTGAAAGCTGCCGGTACAAGAACTTAAGACGTCTTAAGGTGAAGTTTCAAAAGCCTCACTAGCATAGCGGAGTGCATCGTCTGAAGCGCAAGTCGGCACCACACTCAAATGCAAGTGATATTTTGTTCCCGCGAGGACATTGGATATTTAGGAGAGAGGTGTTCCTCAAGTTCCTCCGTGATACAGGGTTGGAAAGCGAATAGTGAACCGTGTAGATCGTCTTGGTTTGGAAAACGCACCACGTATTTCGCTTCGTGCCAATTTGTTGTATGACACTTGCTGTTTTTAAAATACGTTGTTGGACTAGTTGGTGCATTGTATAGGAAAAAACCAGCCACAAAAAGACCCACACAGGAAACATACAAGCCTCTTTCCTGTGTTCTTGTACGTTTCCTGCGTGCGTCTTTTTGTTTTTGCTATTTTTTTTTTAATAACTGGCGTTGTTAGCTGGACTTTTTTAAGTGTTTGAGACCGTATCGTGCTTGATAGATGGCGTTCAGGCGGAGCAATTGCCGGCAACTTTTGCAAGGCTAGGTCCGCCTGCAGAAAAAGCAACACCTCTTCTCCCCCTCATCTGCATCGTGATTCCTTCGTAAACAATAGTGCCGAGGCCATTTATTCAAGAAACGCAGATTACCATGCAAAAATGTTTGCAACACAAACATGCGTCCTGATATCGCCGACAAAAATGTTAGGTAATATTTTCGATAATTGCTGGCCACACTGTGGTGTTTTCACTGCAGTTAATGTCGTTACCAGAAGATAATCCAGCTGCACAGACAAAAGATGACGAGTAACATATAAGTAAAAACCTTGTTTTAAGGAAGTTGCTTACATTTTAATCATGGCCACAGTGTATATATTATAACGCATCAAAAGATGGGGGCTCGAGCTGTGCTATTCTTGAATGTGTAGCGTTACTTTACTTCCATTTTATTTAATTTTCACTTCCTCCTCCACTCATTCTTGCAAAGTTATTCTGGTGTCGACAATTTTTCTACGGTTGCCGGCTACCATTTTCTTTAGTAATGTACTGTAAAAACCAGATTAGCATAAAGCTTCTCTTTGAAGTGCTGGCATCATTCTTTACGAAATTTTCTTAGCAACCATCTACCCGCAGTGGATGCTCAGTGGCTATGGTGTTGGGCTGCTAAGCACGAGGTCGCGAGATCGAATCCCGGCCACGGCGGCCGCATTTGGATGGAGGCGAAATGCGAGCACACCAATATTGTTAAATTTAAGTTCACATTAAAGGACCCCAGGTGGTCCAAATTAATCCGGAGTCTCCCACTACAGCGTGCCTCCTATCGTGGTTTTGGCGCGCGCGTAGAGCTCCATAATTTAATTTTTAGCAACCGTCTAGGCGAAGCAAACCACTAAAAATCCAATCCATAAATCTTCCTGGCAGCCTCGCCGCAGAAAGATTGGCCGCAGCTTTACAAAAGAAGGGCCTACTGACATTTTTATGCAGCTCGTGATAATTAATTTTCCTCCACGACCTCTACAATACAGAGCGTACTGTCTGATCTTCAGTAATCCTGGCGCTCGAATTTACTACGACTGTTGAATTACGACTCAATTTCTATTAACGGGGGCTCAACTTTGACGTCTGCCTGCCGTCCAATTTTTGTTATTGCTCAGGGAACGCGTTCTTGTGGCCAAATGTGTGTGCGCGAGGCTGAGAGTGTTTATACATCGCACAGCTGAAAGAGGAAGAAGAAGAAGCGCCGAGAAGGAGCCTCCTCTCTTGGAAAGTGCCACAGGGATATTTGCTCAAGCGTGGAGGAATTTACAGTTGCTACAAAGAGATTGTCTTGAATTCTTAAACATTTTATTTTTGTTCGTTTCCTCCAGTTAGCTTACCAATTTTGGTATTTAATAAAGATTGCCTAATTTCACCCAAACCTTGGCCAATCCCCCACAGTGGGTGTGCGCCATCGCATAAGGAATACCCTACCATACCATACCATACCATACCATACCATACCATACCATAACATACCGTACCATACCAAGAAGACAGAATAAGGTCTGTGGAAGAAGCGTTGGAAGAAGCGTTCCACCCGGCGGCTTCCGTCACTTGGCCAGGTTTTGGGTGATATTAGGCTTTATTAATCTTATTTGTTGAGCTCTCACTGATTCTAACGCCAGCTTCATCCTAGGCTGATGGCCATAAACTCCCCCGGCAGGGGTTTTTCTCCATGGGCGGCCTCTATTCCAACGGATGAATTACCTCTAGGTTTGTTCATCCGCAGTGGTGTGAGCAGCTTCCCGGTGGCTCTGGTTCCTTCAAATGGAGGCTTTATACGTCTGACCAACCCCCAGGCGATCCAGAAATCTCTGCATGCTGCTACCTCTTCATACCAGACCATCACGGAAGTGAGGCAGTTCGGCCGCGGAGGTATCGTCTGTCGATCGTCAGACCAGTCCTGTGTCGCGGATTTGCTTAAGGGCTCATCATTCGCGTCATACCGGTGAGTGCCTACATCCCTGCTCACCTCGCCTGCACTAAGGGAATAGTCAGAGGTGTCGATGCTGATCTTTCTCCCGCTGAAACACTAGAGAGATCGTCTGGGACTGGAGTAATTGCTGTTTACCGATGCAATCGAGTGGTAGACAATAAGCGGGTCCCAACAGAATCGGTGATGGCAAGTTTTGCTGGAACTTCCTGCCCATCAGAGCTAAAGGTGTGGCCCCTTGTGTTCAGAGTTGAACCCCTGGCGTCGCGTCCGATTCAATACCGTAACTGCTGGCGATACGGCCATAGTATGGCAGGGTGTAAATCAAGACAACGTTGTTGCGCATGTGGGGAAGAACACGCTCAAACTGATTGTAGTGCCCAAGAAGAGCGATGCTGTCTCTGTGATGGAAATCATCCAGCCAGTTATTTAAATTGTTCTGTTAGGGCTCAAGAATTACAGGTGATTGAAATAATTGATCGACGACGCTGCTCTAGGATGGAGGCCATAAACTTTGTGAAAGCAAGGGCATCTGGCTATGGCGGGGATACTAGGCAGACAAAATCTTACCACGGACCTATCACTTGCTGCAACTATAGAGGCCGCTGTGGAAAAGGCAGTTACAAAAGCTATGGAAAGGTTGGCAATGAACCTTGGTGAATGTATCTCACAGGCCGTTTCTAGTCATTTATCTCATTTGATGCAAACTACCTGCCCAGCTCCTGTAACAACGCAAAGAGTTGATCCTGAGCACCAAACTAACCATAACAGATCAGATGCCAATCCTTGCAATAATGATATTGAACTTTCAACTCCTTCTTCCACGAGCCCTACAACTTGTAATCTGATTAATACAGATTTGGAGATGACAGAGGTGGAACAAAATGTTCGAGCATATAAAAGAACCATGTCTTCTATTAATGAAGACTCCTCCCCCGGTCCTCACTCAAAAGCTAAAAAAAGTCAGTCCAGTGTTGTGCTAAAGGAAAACATTCTACAGATGGCAGTTTCGACTGCGGCACTTTCCAAAAAATAGGATCACTAAAAGTGCTTCAGTGGAACTGCCGCTCTTTATATTCTGCTTCAGTACATTTAACTTGTCTAACTTCTCAACTTAATCCTGATTTAATTATGTTACAAGAAACGTGGCTAAATCCTGAGAAATTTTTTCAAATGAAATTCTACAGATCATTTCGATTAGACCGTCCTACAAGAGGTGGCGGATTAATTACATTTATCCCATCTAAGATTTGCCATAAGGCTAAAATTTCATTTCAACTTTCTACTCCAGAGTGTGAAATCCTAGTGATAGAGCTGGTTCTTCCGGGATGTTGTCCCTTTACCGTAGTTAATGCATATTTTGCATCTGGCGTACAGGACACTAGCCCACTGGATAGCGTTATTAACTCTTGTGGACGTGACATTGTAATCACAGGTGATTTCAACTCTCACCATATCTCGTGGGGTTTAAGAACAGATTTGTGCGGCACCCGATTGTGGAACTGGTCGTTGGACAATCGACTAACGTGTGTCAACTCCGTATCTATTACGCTTGTGAGAGGCCGATCTTACTCTTCACTAGATCTTACATTCTGTGGCCCAAGTCTCTCCCTAACTTCTTGGTCGACTATTGATTGTTCGACAAGCAGTGATCACCTTCCAATAGTATTTGACCTTGCACGTCCTGTAACATTTATGAGTGACCAGGTTCGAACTTTCATAAATTACAACATTTAAAAAAAATGCTTACGAAATGTTCTTTCATCTCTGTCTGATGCGTCTACAGAACAAAAAACCACGATTATCTGTTCCGCTTTGGAAAGTTCTAAAAAAAGGCTCAACTTGAGATTAGATCGAATAAAAGAAATTCTTACAGTCCTTGGTGGAATGAAGAATGCACTCGAGACTACAGAAAGAGAAAAGCTGCTTGGAAACAATTATTGCATAACCAGAGTCCCAAGAATTGGAGTGACTATAAATTTTTTCGAGCTGTCTTTAAACATACAGTTTCTAAAGCCAAAGATGAATTCGACTGTAAGCATTTTGATTTCTTGCCTAACAATAAAAATAAGCGTGCATTGTTCCGTTTTCTCCGCGGTAGAAAAGTTCTTCAGCGTCAAATTAATATTGACTCTATAATCTTAAGTAGCGATGGAATGAAACAATCACTAGAAGAAATCGCGAAGGAATTAGAAATTGGATTTTCTTCTGTCTTGCCAAGTTGTTCTCGCTTACGAAGGGCATCAGATGATTTTACAGAAATCTCCATGTTAGAATTGGCTGAAATCGTGGAGCGACTTCCAGTTTCAGCTCCCGGCGTGGATGGGGTAACATCTACTATGATCAGAATTTTATTTATGACCTTTTAGCTATTGTAAATTACTCAATTCGTTTCTCATGGATTCCGTCTGCGTGGAAAATTGCTAAAGTCATTCCTATTCTTAAATATCATGGGGAAGGATATACAATAGATAACATTAGGCCAATTGCTCTAACTTCAAATTTGGTTAAATTAATTGAAAGAATTCTATTTGCCCGTATGATTAAATTTATACAGAACAAAATCTTGCTTAGCCCCTGCGAAATTGGATTCCGACCACCATGTTCAATTTGGCATGCTCACGTGGACTTAGAAAGTAGAATAAAATTAGCACGGCGACAGAGGGAAATAAGTGCTCTTGTGACATTAGACATTTCCAAAGCCTACGACAGCGTAGAGCACTTAATTTTATTAGATATAGTGCGAAATCTAGATTCCAAATTATTTTTCAAACTGGGTTGGTGAATTTTTAAATGGAAGAACATTTTACTGTTGTCTAAGAGGCGTTTCATCGAGTATATATAATCAATCACGAGGTGTTCCTCAAGGAGCTCTCACTTCACCATTACTATTTAATATTCTGATGTGTTCCATTCCTCTTCATCAAGATGTATAAACATACGTATACGCGGATGACATTGCTTTCTTCGCATCAGACAGTGATATTCACTCTCTATATTATCGACTACAGAAGTACCTCAACACTATAGAAACCTGGTTAAACAAAATTCGCCTTTCACTTAACGTTAGAAAATGCTCGGTATTGGTTTTCCCCCTTAGCAATCCCGTTAACATATCGATATCCTATCGTCTCGAGACTATACCTCAAGTGGAGTCGGTGAAATATTTATGTGTAGTATATGACGGCTCCCTCAGCTGGCTCGGCCATATTGACCATATAGTTAAAAAGGAGTGCGAGCAGTTGGTATGCTACGTAAGCTGTGCAACAGTCGGTCCGGAATGCGGAGAGATCCACTTTTAATGATATACAATATGTATGTGCGGCACATTTTAGAATTTGGATGTGTTTTATTTTCTGGTGCTCCAGCTTATAAATTATGTCCCCTTGTTCTACTTGAGCGGGAAGCCCTACGACTGTGTTGCGGATTACCGAAATGTGTTGCCAATAACATACTACACCAAGAAGTCAGGTTGCCCTCAATATTGTGTAGATTTCGTTTACTGACCGTGCAAACAGTCTTAAAATTGTATGAATCCCCCATTACAAGATTACAATACATATTCATTTCCCAGCTTGCGCTATTCTTCGGAGTACACTGGCATCGTTTTCATACACCACAGGTGGTCTTCGTACAAACATCGATCAATCCCTTAAATGTACGTCTCTGGGATGTACCGACTATTTGTGATGTGCGAGATAACCTACAAATTATATATGATGACATCTACCCAAATAATGCAAAACTTCTCTCTTATAATATATTAAACGGCTTATTACAGGACTATATATTGAGTTTATCTATAAGTACGGTCATAGCGACAGACGCCTCACAGTGTGAAGAAAAATCTGGAATTGGCATTTTCTCTCCCGCTCTAGACTGGTCATTTGCAATCAGGATTCCGGACTTCCTTTCCGTATTTTTGGCTAAATTCCTAGCTGTAGTTCTAGCCTTACGCAAACTAAATTCGTCAATATCGGCGATAGTAATAATAACAGATTCTTTATCCTTATGTTCCTCGCTCACAGCAAATGGTGTCACTAAACTTTTACGTACATTTCATTCTCTAGTGCTTGCCCACATAAATTTAATTAGATTGCTTTGGGTGCCTGGACATAAAAGATTAGTCATGAACGAAATGGCTGACAGTCTCGCGAGAGCGGCCCTCAGTGGCCCTGTATTACCATTACTTCCTCCAATAGCTTACCTAACGACTACTAGATTCAGGAGATATACAATTATTCAAGACTTTTTGAACCCAGATGTAGGTAATTTTTCATAATATCGACACCTCCTATTCCCTTGGCCCAAAAACTCTTTTCACACCAGAAAAAATGAAGTCATCTTTACCCGATTACGTTGTCGAATACCAAAATTAAACTTCTATCGTCACAGGGCTGGTCTGGTGCCCTCCCCTTTGTGCCCAATCTGGGGAGAAGATGAAACAACTGATCATTTTTTCATATTCTGCCACCGTTTTGCTTCTTTAAGAAAAAATATTCTAGAATCAAGATTTACACAGCTTGGTTTAAGCTTCTCAATTTTAAATATCCTTTCTCTAGGAGCCTCCTCTCTTGGAAAGTGCCACAGGGTTACTTGCTCAACCGAGGAGGAATTTATAATTGCTACAAAGAGATTGTCTTGAATTCTTAAACATTTTATTTTTGTTCATTTCCTCCAGGTAGCTTTACCAATTTTAGTATTTCATAAAGATTGCCTAATTTCATCCAAACCTTGGCCAATCCCCCACAGTGGGTGTGCGCCATCGCATAAGGAATACCATACCATACCATACCATACCATACCAGTGCAGACGTAGAAGCATCGGCTCCGTATTTTTTCCATGCTCCGCTCGCCAATTTTGAGAGTACAACGAAAAGAAGCACACCACTGGATCCACGAAGCGACGGCGAATCGACTGACACCAAGATTCGAGGTGGGGCTCCTATTTTCACAATTTTACGGAACCTTTTCTGCTCCTAGACGCCGACTTGAGCTTAGCGGAGCTAAGCTTAGTGAGGAGTAGGTAATTTGTTGGGCCTAGTAAGCCCACCTGCACGCAGGCATGGCGGATACAAACATGGAAGATGAAGATTTTGCTGGAAATGAAGGAAACAATGCTCAGGACGACTTCGGCTGGCAAGTAGTGGCTAGCCGAAGATCACGAGCTAGCACAAAGGCTGTGGAGGAAGAGAGCAGATTGCCACGTAATCAGCGAGAGCATGGCATCAAGAAAAGCGTCGTCGGTGGAATGGTTAAGAATTGGATTATCAAAGCTTCTAGGATGCCTCAACTGCCTGAAGAGCACAGAAAGATCATTATAGGGCCTTGAGGAGGGCTAAATTTGAACAAGGTGAGCACCACCACGATTGGTTCCGCAGTCATCGAGGCGTCCGGCCTAACGGAAGAGGAGGCCCGTGAAGATGTTGTCTGCCCAAACTTCACTCAAACTATCATCGTAGTCAGCACACCTAAGCCCGAACATGCTGCGAAGTACGTTAGAATCAAGTCTTTCAAGATTATGGAAGCGGAATACGAGCTAAATGCATACGAAGCGGCACCACATGTCACATGCAAAGGCGTCATCCGAAGAGTGGAGATCAGAGACTCCCAAGCTATGATAACAAGAAATATTGTGCATGACTTGAACCCGCTTGCGCTGGCTGCTAAGCGCATCAAGACGTCGGGATCGGTCATTGTACTTTTCGATGGACTCAAAGTGCCCAATTTTGTCAGGTATGGATCCTGTTGTAATCTCAGCGCTGACACCCGTTGTTGCAAATGAGTCGCAAGCCCCAAGGGTAGCGTTGGCCTGGCGGCCTGGGGCACAACTGGAAGCATCCGAAGGTCCTGGCAAAGCATGAGTCGACTGCTAACAGAACAACTTGTTTATTCTAGCATCGCAAAAGAGCGGCCGGTCAGGTCGACCGAAGTGGAGAGACGGGAGAGCACGTAACTCAACGGAAGAAATCGGAGCCTCTCTCGGCGTCCGGGGGGCAGCTGCTTTTATAGTCTCGGAGTTGAGGGCAAGAGGGAACGCCTGATAGAGGCGCACGTGACGCGCGGCACGGACAGGCTGAGAGACACGTTGGGACGAGTGTAGTGACGCATCCGCCTGGCCGGCGCCGGTCAGACCTCCTCGCTTCACACTTGGGGAGCTCCTCTCCCCGGCTGCCGCGCTTTGACAAGCGTGGGCACCAACATGCACACACACACACACGCACACTTGAAGACACGTGGCATTGAAACATGCCTGGACGCGCTTGGCGGGGAGGCGTATCGGCGGCGCTGAACGGGCCGAAATGTCCGCCGCTTTGAACGAAGCCCCGGCGTCCGTTGCATCCGCGCCGGCTATACCGCGCGTTGTAGGCGAAACGTAACAATCCACACTAGTGAGATGCTACCTTTACAGGAAGCAATTCGACGTCTGCTTCACCTGCGGAAGGGTTGGGCACCGCTCTGATGTGTGTCCAACACCTGACTTTGTTCAGTGCAGGGGATGTGGAACTCGTAACCCAGGAGATGAACATGTGTGTGTACCTAGGTGTAAATTTTGTGAAGGCGATCACCCTACCGGCGACAAGTTTTGTAAGCAAAGATTTCAAGTCCCTTACGTCGTACGACTCCGTCGAAGAGAGCGCAACAGGACTCGGTCGTCAACAAGAGCGCAGTCGGAGGCGCAACTGCTGGCACCCAACCATCGCCCCGAGGACAGGGAGCACTCACGCTGCAGGAGTCGCACCAGATCCAGGCATCGTTCACTATCCAGGGAGAAAAGGCGCTCCAAGTCAAGGGAAGCGCAGGTGCGCTTCGTGCAAAGGGACTCAATACCTGGCGAGAAGACGACGCCAGGAACCACCTGGGCTAACAAAGTCAAAGGTATGGCGAGGGTTGCTGGGGGCGCCTCGGCGGCTGTTGGTGATGACAATGATGCCAGAATAGAGCAAATAATTAAAGAAGTAACTTCTCTAAGAAAAGCTAATGAAAAATTGACCAGGCAGGTAGTAGAACTTCGTAAAAAAGAGCAGTCAAGCCCCGCTAGAGTAGAGATAGATAGACCTGTAAGCAAAAGCAACGATCCAGGGGAATCCAGCTCCCCTGCCCCTAAAAAGAGAGCGGTGAGTTCCGAGGATGATTCAGTCGTCTCAGCCCTCAGTGAAATAAAAGAGGCAATTAAAGCGATAAGAGAGACAGTGGAAACGACCAACTTTAATGTGGTCAAATTGTGGAAATGGAGGCTAACGGCGAAGAAAAGACTTAGGAAAATGGAGGCGCGAGGGGATGACGACGATGAGTATCGGCCATCGGAGGTGGATAGTATAAAGTCCATTCCTGGATTGTCGGGGGTCATCACAAAGAGGAAAATAGCGGGTAATAGAAAGTCAGCCTCACCTAATAACAATGGACAGTAATCATGGATTTAACGTGTGGCAATGGAATTGTCGTGGGTTCCAACACAAAAAAGCAGCACTGCAACAGGTGATCAGGTCATCTAAGGCCAGGCCAAAGATAATTATGCTGCAGGAAACCTCAGCGGACTAAATTATGCTTACTGGGCACAAAGTTATATGTAGAGACAAAAAAATGGGGAGGGGGTTGGCGACCTTCATTGACAAAAAGTTCCAATACATTGAGCATGACATTCACCTTAGACATTCCAGGTTTGAATTTTTTCTAGTTGAGATAACACTTTAAAGGAACAGAGGTAAGACGCAAAGCATTTTCTGCTTGAATATTTCCAGCAGTCCTAACGACATGAGACAGAGGTTTAGAGCACTCTTCAATAAGGTGCTTTCGGTAGCCAAAAACTCCCCGCTCATTATTGGAGGGGACTTTAATGCTCCCTATCACACATGGGGATACAATTGGAACACAAAGACGGGAGAGGAGCTATGGAGTCTTGCCGTGGATCTGGGGTTATGCTTGATTACTGATCCGGCGTATCCCACCCGTTGTGGCACGTCCACAAGCGGGGACTCCACACCAGATCTTACTTCTGTAAACAATTCTAGAGGAGCCAATTGGGAAAATTTGAACTTGGATCTCGGCAGCGATCATTACATCATACACATAACCATACGCATACCAAGACAGGAAACTAGAATCTTCAAATTCACTGATTGGGATCAGTTCAGAAAAATTAGGGCGAACAGAAGGAAAGTGGGGCCTCTAGATGCCGAGCAGGAGCCTCTTCAGACATGGGTCATCCAGCTCAGAGAGGACGTCAAAGAGGCCACTAAAGAAATCAGGACAGAGGAAAATATTGAAGCTATGGACAGCAGGCTGGCACATCTGATTGAGGCCAAACAGGCTATATTACAGAGATGGAAAACGCAGAGACTTAACAGAAGGCTAAGGAAAAAAATAGCCCAATTAAACAGAGAAATTCATGATCATTCGGAGACCCTCGTGAAGCAGCAGTGGGATGAGATCTGTAATTCGGCTGATGGTAGACTCAAACATGGAGGTAGCTGGAACCTCCTCAAGCACTTGCTCAACGAGAATGAAACAAGGACAAGCAAGAGAACAGCTATAGCTAAGTTGGTTCATCAGGAAATCCAAGATAAAACAGAGAGGGATATCATGGATAGTCTCGCAGCCAAACATCTCCCACTTAAACAACCAAACGAAGGAGACGAGAGCCCCGAATATACGGGAGGCATATGTGAAGAACTTGACCGGGACTTCACTGAGAGTGAAGTGAGGGCGGCTCTTCACAGTCTTAATGGTAGATCGGCGACTGGACCTGACGGAATAACTAACAAGACATTAAGAAATCTAGATGATGAATGAATTTCTTACCTAACTGAACACTTCAATGAACGTTGGAGAAAAGGGGTATACTCAGAGGAATGGAGGGTGGCCAATACTATCCTCATACTAAAGCCAGGCAAACAACTCACTCTGAACAACCTCCGTCCTATTTTCTTAACGTCATGTCTAGGCAAAGCTATGGAACATGTAATCCTAAATCGACTCACGAAATACATTGAGCAGAACGGCATCCTCCCATACAACTTTATCGGCTTTCGTCCCGGGCTGTCAACTCAGGATGCTATGTTGCTGATGAAGCACCAACTTATACAGGCCAGCCCAGCGCATACGAAAGCTCTTTTGGGATTGGATGTGGAAAAAGCTTTTTATCGTATAAAGCATAAGGCAATACTTGAGGTTCCCTCAGAGACGGGTTTAGGTAAGAGACTGTTTAACATGATTAAGGACTTTCTTAGGAATAGAACTGCACAACTCATGCTGGGTGAGCTTAAATCAGAAGCTAAGAATTTGGAAAATAGGGGCACTCCACAAGGGGCTGTGCTCTCACCCATGCTATTCAATTTAGCAATGTCCAAGGTTGCAAGAAATCTGGAGAAAATTGAGGGTATACATTATGTGATATATGCCGACGACATAACCATATGGAGTGCCAAGGGTAATGTAGGACATACAGAGGCCAGATTACAGGAAAGTTTATATGTTAGAGAGAACACACTGAAAGACATGGGGTGGAAATGCTCGGCAGCCAAATCAGAACTCTTAGTCATTAAACATCGCAGAAAAGGTCGTAAACCAAGAGGTTACATTCCGGAAGATGAACCAAGAGTGTGCTTATACACTCATGAAGGATCCGCAATCAGGCTAGTTGAAAAAAGGTTCTTGGGTATCACATAGACGGAAACAATGCCAACTATACAACAATACAACGCATATCAAATAAAACAGATGCAGTCATTAGGTTACTAAGGAGAATTACCAATAGACACAGAGGCTTAGGAGAAGACAGCGCTTTGAGGCTAATACACGCCTTTGCTCTCTGTCACTTCTCGTATGTGGCTGGATTATTAAAATGGAAGCAAGCAGAACTTAACAAACAATGTGATGCTCAGGAAGCTCGTTAAAGTAGCCCTAGGGATACACAGTAACGCTGCAACCGACAAACCCATAAGTCTAGGGGTGCACAACACAATGGAAGAAATCGCGGAGGCCCAACAGCCAGCGCAACACGAAAGATTGACAAAGTCACGAGCTGGCAGGAACCTATTACAGGCAATAGGTGCAGAACTGAATACATCAAGGAGCCCAATAGAGGCTGAAGTAGAATTAAGGACTGAAGTTAGGAACAAGATCAGAACCAACCCTCTCCCCAGAAACATGCATCCAGAATATAATGTCGAAAGGTGAAAGGCAAGAGCTAAATCACTCTTGCAGGAAATAGAGCAGCAGAACCAACTGGCAGCTATAGTTGATGCTGCCTGGGTGAAAGGTAAAGAAGCATATACGGCCATTGTATCAAATTATCAAGGGAAGGTGCAAGACGCTCACTATTTTTACCAAAGACCCCATGGTGGCTGAACAAGCGGCAATTGCTCTAGCCATCAGGAGTAATAAGTGGGCCTGCATTTACAGTGATTCGAAATCCGCTGTAAAGTGTTTTGATAGAGGCTACGTAGCTGGAGTTGCAGCTAAACTTTTTGAAAACATTGCGATTATGCCAACTGAAATCCGATGGTTTCCCGCGCGTATGGGGAAAGTGGACGAGACTCGGGTAAACCTCAATCAGGTTGCTCATGACTTGGCACGAGGACTTGCTAACCGTGACAGTCACAAGCGAGCCTTTCACCATCAAGCCAGGAAATCTAGAGATCATTTAATAACATAAAATGACGTTACCAAACATTACTACTTAGGACGCAGACAATTCCCATTGCCTCATTCAAAACTGAACAGGGCTCAGGCAGTCTCACTGCGCTTATTGCAAAGGGGTACATATCCCACACCGTACACCATTAATAAAATATATCCAGAGAGGGAGATTAAGATGGACTGCAACGATTGGAATGGCACCATTGGAATCAGACATATGCTGGCGGGGTGCCCCGCGATTCTCCCCAACCTCGTTGAAGAATGGACACAGTGGGAGAAAAGGATTCAAAGCCCATTGTTTCAGGACCAACTAAGGGCCGTCCAGAGGGCCCATGATGTCGCTGAAAGGCTTGGCCTGACAGTGCCAACGTGGGAGCGGCTCGCCTTGGCTTAAGAAGTCGAGCCTCCGGACCTCATTACAATAAAAGTTTTGACACACACACACAGCTAAAAGACGTTACACTTAAACAAGAAGCATTGTTTGGTGCGCTCCCTTTTGAGCAAACTGAGTTTTCTTAACGCCGTGAACACATCACAGACATAGCTGTTATCAAAGCAGCGCAACCTACCTATATATATATATATATATATATATATATATATATATATATATATATACATATATTTATATATTTATAGTGTATGATTTTAGTCTACTTGAAATGCTTTTTTTTTAAAGCCTACACATTTAAACCAAAGTGAACGATTCGCTAGTTAAACTAATTAGATTATGTACCTTCTTACCTCCAATACTTACGGCACATATATATATATTGAAAAGTTAACGGAGAATCGTCATAATTAAGAGTCTAGTTCGGTACATGTTTCTACAATTAATATTGCCATGCAGATCAACATAACTGCCGCAAATTATTCGTTCAATTAATCGATATATGCAGCGGCGTGCACTGAAGATTCACAATACCCTGCTGATGAAGTTACTATGCGTCTGATCGCGAGTTGAGGAAACCACCGTTCGGAATCAGCTCGTGGAAAGAGACAAGTGTAGCTTCATTTTTGCGTCACAGAATGGTTGGACGGAGAGCCGCGCTTCGCGGTGCCGCATGCATAATCAGGTAAATTGATCTAATATGTTAAACCTTTCATTTTGTTATCCATGGCCATTTTGATGAGTAGAAACACGGGACTGGATTTTTATGACGAATTCCCTTGAACTTTCCGATATAAATACGTGCCGTAAAATTTGTAACTAGAAGGTTGAAAATATAATTAGTCTATGTTGTGAATAGATAATTTTGATATTTATTGCAAATTATGTCCGCCGAGGCAGATAATGCTTCCCTAGTGATTTGATTCGGGTAAGTTTCGTAGGCTTTAAAAAAGTGTGCGGAGCAAAAAAAAAAAAGACAAAGAGAAAAAGAAGGAAAGAAGAGAAAAAGAAAGCAACTATATATAATTTTTGCAGGAATACCAAACCAAATGAACTTTCCTTTGGAAATGATACAACTGGGCTGCGGTTTTGTAGCGATGCCTTTTCCGGTGCTCTTCTTTTTTCGCGCTTCGTCAGCGGTCAGAGCACCGCTCCGACCGCGTTATCAATGGGATCAGCCGGCTGTGAACGGTGGATGATAAGAGCGGCACAAAATCGAGCCGAAAGCATCGTTACAAAATCACGGCCCTGTTTTTGTTTGCAATTCAAATGGGCACCATAAACGCAAAGTTTAAACAACTAAATAGTTAAATTTAGTTCATCATCCAGTTTTTGAACAGGATTGGCGCGCGCCGTGTGTCTGCCAAGGAGCCTAACTGCAAGCCGCGTTTGCAAAGCTCGCAGGTCATTAAAGAAAAATGTGAAGGTTTTATTTTACGTTGAGTGCACGGTATATAAAAGCAAAACCTTGTCAATCACCCGCCGCGGTCGTTTAGTGGCTTTGGCAGCGTGCAAAAATAAAAAAGAAAAAAAGAAAACGCTCGTGTACCGTGCATTGGGTGCACGTTAAGGAACCTCAAGTGGTTGAAATTATGCGGAGTCCCCCAATACGGCGTGCCCTATAATCATATCGTGTTTTGGCACGTAAAGCACCAAAATTTAATTTATTTGCCAACCTTCCCTCGTTAAACATGCGTCGAAACCTCTCATACTTCTACGCACATAAACCCCTCTGCTCACAATGCTTCCTTCACCACTAGCAGAACGGCGCATTAGTCATGCAAGCCGTCGCTACAGCTACGTCTCACACCATCAGACCGCGTGAGCTTGTGTTTGTTGAAAGTGTAAACAAGTACATAAGTTAAAAATAAGATTGTACGCACCATGTGTCTCCTTGAATATCACTTAATTGAAGCGACTCAAGAAACCTTCGCTTAACGTAGATCCCAACGAATGCGTTGGGTACGCCGTAACTTTTGCCGCATCAGAGTTAGCAAATAGACAATGCCAGAAGCGACGTCTAATACGTGCAAAATAAAAAAAAGAGCACAGTCACTGAAATCTGCGTGCGACAGAATTGTTTTGTCATCATGGTCGTTCGCATATTTAAAGGTTATTGGGCGAGTGACTGGTTGATTCATTCAATTGTTAAGAGTTAGGACCGGTCGAGACGTCGGAATAGGCCTTTGTTATAAGCTGTTCTTCAACGGGCTTTGATTGCGGGCCGCGGCGAACGCATTCACACTGGGGCAGAATGCAAAAACCCTCGTGCACCGTGCTTTGGATGTTTGTCAAAAACAGCGGGCATTCGAAATGAATCTGGAGACCTCTACGATATCACTCCAAGCCCGTATAGGCTGCTTTGATGTACGTCAAAACCCAAGATTTCATTTTTATTTCATTAATGTTTTCTGTGTGTGCTTCATATCGACTTTGGGGAGCGGGGGGGGGGGGGGCGAGGGGGTTGAAACGCTTCGATGCTCATGTATCTAGAAGACATATATTCCCGTTAATTGAATGATAATGATATGTCCGCTGGCGCGATGTAGCCATTATTGTACTTCTGTTTGTAACTGCCAGGGAACGTTCAAGAGCGGAGAAACGGAACTGCTCAAGTACCACAATTTTTTTCACTATGTGCGCGTTCTCAACGCGCCATTAATATATTCGGATCTTCCATCATGGCCTTTCTGGCAGCGTGCATGATCACTTTGGTACGTTAAATCTTACATAATATATATGCATAAACTCCCGAGTTCTCGGGAAGCGTAGTAGGGATATGGGCGAGAAAATGCACAGCGTTACCATGAATAAGGCCAGATGTTACGTAAGCCGATTTAGAAACCGCCTAATTAAAACATGTTTGCGGCTTTCCCAGCGTTTTCTCTCGGCTTGCTTCCCTGCAGAAACGCTGTGCACACGAACACCAGCGCTCAACTGTAGTTCCTGATTCATAGTTAATTTGGCTCGTAATCAACGGACTTCGCGTTTCGTCCGTATTTGTTGATAGAAGTTTAATCATTCATGTGAACCGGCGCCGGTAATATAAAAACGAAGTGTTTTTATTGAATTTTTCTCTTTTTTTCTTCTTTTTCCTTTAATCACCTGGCTGCGAGTCGTCCGCACTGGGACGTAAACGACGCAGCGAGGCTGCCTTGTGCGCCAGATGTCAGACAAAAAGGCTGTAAATTCCAGGCGCAGCGAGCCCATATATATATATATATATATATATATATATATATATATATATATATATATATATATATATATATATATATATATATATATATATATATATATACATTTTTTTTTTCTTGACGCTTACTTTCACTGATTTCGTCTGCCTCGTGCCGAAGGGGTAATAATGCACCGCTAATGACTTTGGCCCGAATCAGCTTTGGCGGCATTAGAGGCCTGCAGGCACGTCTTCTAACCTCGGCGGCCGCGCTGCGCCATAGCTGCGGCGGCAGGTCGCCGTGCGAATGTTTCGGCGTGTGTTGAATAACTTGCGTTAACGAATCGTGGATATCCAGTGTGCATCTCTCGTTCTTTATTAAAGGCGGCTCTAGAACAACGCGTACGCAGCGACAAGACACCAACGGCGACAGCGGCCGACAAACCCTCTCCGTCGGGCCCTTACTCGACGCTTCGCAAAGCAAAGCTCAACGCGAACGCTCGAGCCGTCTACTGGAGGGGTCTCTCTTGCGGGCTCGTCGCTTTCCTTCATCGTGTGCTTATCGGCGAAGCCAATTGATGGAGGCGAACGCGGCGAAAAGCGCTTGAGGATCTACACACGTAGAGCTTGTGACGAGGTTCAGCGGCTTTTGACGACACAGCAGAAGGCCAGGTTGCTGAGGCTCGATGGCAGGCCGTTGCAGTTGCATTCCGATGGAAACGGAATGCAGAGACGCCCATCTGCTGTGGTACAGGAGCGCGGTGAAGAAACACATGCGCTCTGATTTAATCCGGTGCCAAATACAACGCGTGGAAACATTGGACGCGTCTGCGCGTTGTATGTCGTTATCATGTTCATATGCATCAAATTTCTATGGGCTTTCTACTAGAACGTAAGGAAGTTGAGGAAACTCTGGAGGCTGGGCGTTAGCCACTGGAAAGAAAAATAAATAAATGAAACACCTCACCCTTATGTCGAATTTCTTCTGCCCAAGATGACTCGCCGAATGTTTCCTGACATCGTGAATTCAATAGGTGTGCGCCGAAGCAGACGTGAACGATGCTCGTCGATCGATATTTCCAGCGCAGCATCAGTACGTTTTGTTACTTTTATTTTATGTATGTATTCACGCATTTCATTTATTTTTTTATAAAGGGGGAGGGGAGACAGTGTAGGAGGGGCGGATGCGTCAGTTGTGCGACATTTAATACACAACAATGAAGACACTACCTTCTTAAAAGAAAGCGAAGTCATTTCGGGTTTGCTGGATGCAGCGGACCAGAAATAATACCGCATAACCGAGCAGGCGACGTTCAGGATATTGCTCTCTCCTCACAGACCTTTCACTAAGAAAGAATGATTCTGTGTATTGGAGCAGAGTAATAATACATTGATAACATTGTGCTGGAAAATCAGCTTGTCATGCCTACGATGCTTCAGAGAAAAAGAAAAAAAAAGGAAGGGGGGGAAATACGCCAAAATTATTTTGATCGATAAACTGCCGAGAAACGGTCGTATAACGAAGAGCATATTGCGTGCTGTAATAAAATGCAAGAGAATGGAATAATCTTGCGATTGTGCATCGCTTGCTTTATAGGCAAAATATAATACTGTGTTTTAATGCATTTACTGAGCTCGTAAAATCGGTTTTATTCCCCCAGTTTTCGTCATAAACGCTTCGCCCGTGAAACCTACTGGGGCATACGCGGTAATACAAAGTAAGAGTTATCTACGTCCCTCAGTGGGATTCGATCCGCGGTTGTGACTTAATGCATATGCATAAGAGTACAAAGCGATAGAGCACTAAGCTATACAGGAGGGTACGAAATTGGGACGGTTGTTTTTTTTTTAAGGCGGAAGCCTGACGTGGCTCGTTGGGATGGCTAATATCCGAAAAAAAGCGGCGTCTAGTCGAGTGGTTCAAAAAATATCATCATCAAGTCGAGGGGTGAAAAAAAGTTGACGAGTGGTACAAAAAATAAAATCAGCAGCAATGGCTCATACCCGAACAAAAAAAAAATAATCTTGAATGTTTCATACCCCCCGTAAGTAAGTAAAAATGCAATGGCTGAATATGAATGAAGACACGAAGGAAAAAAAGAACGATGGAAATTTGAAAGAAAGGAAACATCAAAATCAGGAATGGCTCATACCTCTGTAAGCAAGCAAAGATGCAATGGTTGAATATGAAAGAAGATACGAAAGAAAGAACGAACGAACGAAAGAACAAAAAAAGAGAGAACAAAGAAAGAAATAACGAAAGAGAAAAGTCGGAAAGAAAGAACGAAGTAACCTTTAGATAGTGCATTAGGTGCTCGCATACTACATGCTGATAACGCAAAGTGACGCTCCTTAAGTACTGATAGGCCGCCGGCAGACGCCGCTTATCTCCAAGGTCACTGAAATACCGGCTGTCACCTACATCACACGCCAACCGTATAACCCACATGCCAATGTATATACAGCTTGCACTCAGCATTATGCTGGAACCGCTACCACATAGTGGCACCACCTACCCATTCCCCCACCTTTCAATAGCGTGATATTTATTATTATCTTATCTCTTATTGAATGGTTACCTTATCTATGCGACAGCAAGACAAGATAGGCATGAGATATGTGTGGCTGATACAGTTTGGGAACCACTGCGCCACGGTTGTGAATAGATGAGTGGTGCCGCTATGCGGTAGCGGTTCCAGCATAATGCTGAGTGCAAGCTGTATAAACATTGGCATGTGAGTTATACGGTGGGTTGGTGTGTGATGTGGGTGAAAGCTGGTCTTTCAGGGACCTTAGAGACAAATATGCTCTTGAGATAAGGGATAAGAATGGATACTCTTACGCCGGAGCGGGTTTAAGGAGAGGTAGCTGTGAGTTGTTTTCAGTATATAACGAAGCAATGGATGACGAGATTCCGTCTGACGGTTTAGACGAGGCTTTAGCATCAGTTTGTGCTTTACTTCAAGGCGAACCTGCACCGGAAAGTAAAAGAAAAAGAAGTTTTTATTGGTCCGTGTGCTCATTATAACGACGACTACGTCTGGAATGAAGCCTTCTTCACTCAGGGACAACGTGATTCACTCAAAACTCCGTCACCGTCTAGGGAGCCTATCAACCGTGGAGGACCTTTCGGGACAGGATCTCCTTGAAATAGTGAGTTGGTTTCAAAGCAGAATCCCACATGGAAGCAGAAGAAATATGAGGAAAATGCGACGCATTCTTCTAAACGAGTACGAACACGAGGACATTCAGAAACAGAAGGTCCCAGTGAAAGCTGTAGTAATATTTTATTGGCTTTTTATTAGTTTTGGGAGACATTACAAATGAGGAAAAGCTACTTTGTCAAAAAAATAGATAAGAAGAAATACAAGCAAAAGAAGAAACTGTGGGAAGAATTACTCAGAACGGTACTTCGTGCTTCAACATCTATTGGGATGTCATGGCACTCCGGAGTATTTCACGGACGGAGTATGTGCGAGCTCTTACAACATTGTTGGCTTCGCTAGCTCAACAAACAGACTTATTCACGACATCCTACCAGATCACGATGGTGGAAGAGTTATTCAGTTATTGGAGCAACTACGGAGCACTCGAAAAGTCAATGGACTGTGGATTGTTACCATTCGCGGAAGCAATCGTACTAATGACCAGTTGGTCTTTTCTGACTCTCTTTCCAGCAGACCGGAAGCGATTGGTTACGCGGAAGAGGTCTGCAGGAGATGCGGAAACTCTCCCGACAGACATGCACACATCGTCCACTTGTGTCCATGGGCTTCCAATTACTGCAGGTGTAAGCCAATGCATGGCTTGCCAATCAAAAGAAGAAGTCGACCGTGCAAATGCGGAGGAGCCATCAGTGAACAACACTTCGTCAAGCTGCTCAACTTCCTTATGTCATATCCCAGGCAGCTGTGTTTATTTGAGATCGGCTGTGCACCCGTCCACATCTCATATCCTACAGGTAAGGCAAGGTATTTCAAGGTTAGTATATCTATGCTATATATGATTTTGTTTGCTTTGTCTTACAGCTAAAGATTTGGAAGCGACAGGACAACCCACAAGATCCTGGGAACCTGTATGGCCCTCTAGTGTGCAAGTTCACTGCGCAGATTGGCAATCACCTGAATCAAGCACCTCTACTGAACATACTCAGATCAGTCAACAAGATATTGTTAAATCAGACACCGTGCAGTGACCTCTTCACAGAAGACAATGACTCCGTTGTAAATTTCATATACATGTTTGTTAAACACATCTGTATATTTCCTCTTAAAAGTAGTCGCAGGACTATAGAGTGGGTTAAGGGACCTGTAGCTAGCTATAGGATCCCGAGTACAATCTAGCAGTAAGAAAGTGGAATACGGAGCTTTGTTACTGGAATTTCTAGGACCTTTATTGTCATTCTGAGTTTTCACAGCCAAATCCTACCTTTGCACCCATGACAACGTATCTGTCCGTCCCTGAATCGGTTGAAATGCTTGAACGCATACTACATATTCATATGGACGGAAACATTAAACAATTTGTCAGTGAGGTTTATGCTGTCATGCAGAAAATTCTGCCAAATAAAAACTACATTTACATAATCTCTGCTCCAAGTTCTAGAACCAATTATGTATTAACCACTATCATGACTTTCTATTTAAACGCAAGCCAAATGGGCAATTTTAACCATAACACCAACTTTCCATTTCAGGATTGTGACTCGAGACATGTTATACATTGGAACAGGCCTAACATCGAGCCAAACCCTTATGAGACTGTAAAGATGCTTCTGGGGGGTCACAGCATAAAATTATTATTTTTGATTCGAAAAAGGCCTGGTAACGTATGGTTTTACAAGCATAATACGTTTCCCATCCTGTCGCCGTAGAATCTTTAAAACAAGTTTCACAGAACAACAAAGACGACAAAGAAACTGAGTTGAGAGGAAGCTGCTACGATATATGTCAGGTTACGGGCGAAAAAATAGCTCAAACTAGTACCCATAAACGTATACAGAGCTGCAATTTGCTGTGACTTTTTGTTAAAAAAATCAAGTGCCGTACAAAATCACCGCGTTGTTCCTTTCCACTGCACGGCATTTGGAAACCATGCACCGCCTCTACCAGTCGGCAGATAGTAACGTGTTGGTGTACCATAAGAGCCTGCCAGGCTCATTTCGTCGTAGGGCACAGGCTCGACGTCGTTAGCATGTCTTTTCGTGCTGCGCTTGACGTCCCGTTTCCATGGTGGCTGCAGCGTTGTAGAAAGGCAATGTGGTCGCTTTCTTGAAGAACCATCAACGATTAGCACTTTGCTCGCCGATGCCGCTCCTGAGGCAACCTCCGACTGCGAAGTCACCGCTACAAACCTCCATCGGCAGCGTCAGAGGCTTCCCGATCCGTATACCTCACCACCCATTTCTTTATAAAACGCGCGTACATAAAAAAAAAAAAAGAAGAAGGAAGAAGAGAAATGAAGGCTTATCCTGTCCTTGGCAGCTCAGTTTGTGCGCAGAAGCATGCAAAATATCTTGTTGCTTTTAGATTTCTGTTTCACTGTGCGCGGACAAGACTTCCTAGGTCTGGAACTCTGTCAACAAATGGAAAAACGCGCCCCATTCAACGGAGTAACCGTGCCGACAACCCGCGAAATTTCTCTCACTGGCCGCCACCGTCGACGCACGTTGCAAATTAGTAGTTAAGGGGCGGTATAACGTAAAACTATTCCAATCTTTTCTATTCCAATTCTGGAATCAGCCCTCCGCGATTGGTGAAAATTTTTTTGGACCACCCCCACTTCACCTGTATTTCACGCGACGTCACGAAAACCGCGATAGCTCCCCATCTGATGTGACGTGTTCACACTGATTATGTATGATTTGACTGAGCAAAGGAAAAATAATAATTTCTGATTCGACGCCTTTTCGCCATTAGCCCTCGGCTATTGGCCAAAAGTTTTCGGGCTGCAGCCACTTCACCTGCCTGTCACGCGACGTCACAAAACCGCAAGAACTCACCGCGTCGAAGTGACGTGCATGCGTTAAAGATTCGTTAATATGCCGAAAAAAAGTGAATTTTCTTCTGAAAAGCCGCAGGCTGCCCCGTTCCGAAAGGAATAAAAGATGGCTGCCACCGATCGCTCAGTCACTGGCTACTCGCATTTGCCGGAGGGCATGGGTTTATTTGTGTGTAATAAAACTTTTTGCGTGGCCGTGTAACGTTTTCGAGCACTTTCGGCACGTTTACAACCTCGTTCTGCTAACTCTTTCTTGCTGAGGATCCGTTTTGCGTCATTCTTAAGCCTCGGTTGCTTGCCGCCGTGATAGTCGACGAGCCACCGTAAGCTAAGTAAGGGAAAGCGGACCAATCACAGACGCCGGCATCACCCTTCTCATCCGGTTATCGACTTTTATTGCATTGGCACGGCCATATCGAATCCCTCTCCACTTGAGTGTGCTCCTCACCTCTTGTGAGCCAATAAGATAAGACAAGCCGCTCTGTGTATGCAATGTTATTCGTTTTTCAAGCAAACAAAAGTAACCTCTGTAGGAGTTGGAGGGAATCCCACCGCTGGCGCCAGTTGTAGGAGTTGAGGACGGACTTCGGGATGAAAGAACTTGGGAGGTTTATTTTACATTATTTACAGTGAGTCAACAGTCGTACAGTCATTACGGGCCGGCAGCAACTCGGACGCTGCGGCCCGCGGCAAGAAGTTCGAGAGAGGTGAATCAGGGACTGCTCTGGAATCTCTGGAAGGCGCGTCATGTTCGGCCAATGGGAGAGCCCGCTCAGATGACGCCACCTTCGGCCAATGGTAGGCACCCGTGTGGGGGCGTCACACCCGGCGGCTCCCCGCGGTCTTGCCTTGCTGTGGTGCAATGCTCTCTTCAAAGGCGGCCGGTGAGACGCTGCCAGGCCTTCCCGGTACATCACAGCCGTCCGGTTGTCACGCGCATTACAGCCGTCTTGGTTCGGGACCCACTTTACTTCCAGCAGTGCCGGGCCATCCCCTCGCTTTCTGGAAGAGTCAAGCATTGAATAACCCAACCGGCGGCGTACGAAGTGGGGGCCCTCAACTTGTTTGCACATGCGCGCCTCTGCGCTTCTCAATTAGCTGTGGTGCGATTCGATGTGGTCTGGGGAACTCGAAGGGGGCTCAGGGAACAGCCCCATATCTAACACCTCCTATGAACGAGGAGAGCATTTGATTTGTCTGTTGAGACAACCCTGCGGGTGACTGCCCGATGCTTGCGTCGGCGGTTACGCAAATTTGACGTCAGGAGATTGGAATAAAAACATATTGGAATAGTTTTACGTTATAGGGCCCAAACTTTAGTGCAACGGGTAATTAAATCTTATACAATTAACGGCGATGCGTGCTATTGCATTTATTTCCATCCTTTGCAACGTGTAATGTCATACAGTGTTGTGTCATGCACCACAAAGGTCACAATTTTCATATTGTCGCGAAAAGGACGTGCAGACGAGAGACGATGGCTAAGAAGTGTTGTTGCTGGGGGCGCTTCGGCCGCCATGTTCTAGTGTCAGCTCGTGGCTTCAGTATTTGCCTTGCATTAACAACATTCGTGCTTGTCTCCGCCTAGCAACAATATCATGCATTTTTAATCCATATGCGCCACACCGCCCACAAGCTATACCGAAATACAACCACCAAATCAGGTAGATGCAATTCTCGCGCGTCTCGATGTCACGAGGACGAAGGCGATGTATTATGCCTGTCCACAGAACAATGGTGATTACAGGTGTATGCACAGAGAAGTACGACTTATATCTATCTACACTTAAGGCTCCTGCACCTCTTGTGCCACAGTGGCACACATGCATTCCTGAAGATCGGCCGGGAATCGGTACACAACCAGTGGTACATACCGAATGGCTAAGACAAAAAAAGAAAAGAAGTAAATCAAAGAATGCTTTGAATATAATGTGCAATTCCTTTAAGAGGCCGATGGGCTTTAGAGATATCGATAAGCCGACCTTTTATTTTAAGGTGTATAAGAATTAAGGATAAGCACATCATCATCATCATCATCAGCCTAGTTACGCCCACTGCAGGGCAAAGGCCTCTCCCATACTTCTCCAGCTACCCCGTTCATGTACTAATTGTGGCCATGTTGTCCCTGCAAACGTCTTAATGTCATCCGCCCACCTAACTTTCTGCCGCCCCCTACTACGCTTCCCTTCCCTTGGAATCCAGTCCGTAACCCTTAATGACCATCGGTTATCTTCCCTCCTCATTACATGTCCGGCCCATACCCATTTCTTTTTCTTGATTTCAACTAAGATGTCATTTACCCGCGTTTGTTCCCTCACGCAATCTGCTCTTTTCTTATCCCTTAACGTTACACCTATTGTTCTTCTTTCCATAGCTCGTTGCGTCGTCCTCAATTTCAGCAGAACCCTTTTCGTAAGCCTCCAGGTTTCTGCCCCGTACGTGAGTACTGGTAACACACAGCTGTTATACACTTTCCTCTTGAGGGATAGCGGCAACCTGCTGTTCATGATTTGAGAATGCCTGCCAAACGCACCCCAGCCCATTCTTATTCTTCTGGTTATTTCAGTCTCATGATCCGTGTCCGTGGTCACTACCTGCCCTAAGTAGATGTATTCCCTTACCACTTCCAGTGCCTCGCTACCTATCGTAAACTGCTGTTCTCTTCCGAGACTGTTAAACATTACTTTAGTTTTCTGCAGATTAATTTTTAGTCCCACCCTTCTGCTTTGCCTCTCCAGGTCAGTGAGCATGCCTTGCAATTGGTCTCCTGAGTTACTAAGCAAGGCAATATCATCAGCGAATCGCAAGTTGCTAAGGTATTCTCCATCAACTTTTATCCCCAATTCTTCCCACTCCAGGTCTCTGAATACCTCCTGTAAACATGCTGTGAATAGCATTGGAGATATCGTATCTCCCTGTCTGACGCCTTTCTTTATTGGGATTTTGTTGCTTTCTTTGTGGAGGATTACGGTGGCTGTGGAAACGCTATAGATAGCTTCCAGTATCTTTACATATGGCTCATCTACACCCTGATTCCGTAGTGCCTTCATGACTGCTGAGGTTTCCACTGAATCAAATGCTTTTTCGTAATCAATGAAGGCTATATATAAGGGTTGGTTATATTCCGCACATTTCTCTATCACCTGATTGATAGTGTGAATATGGTCTATTGTTGAGTAGCCTTTACGGAATCCTGCCTGGTCCTTTGGTTGACAGAAATCTAAGGTATTCCTGATTCTATTTGCGATTACCTTAGTAAATACTTTGTAGGCAACGGACAGTAAGCTGATCGGTCTATAATTTTTCAAGTCTTTGGCGTGCCCTTTCTTATGTATTAGGATTATGTTAGCGTTCTTCCAAGATTCCGGTACGTTCGAGGTCATGAGGCATTGTGTATATAGGGCGGCCAACCTTTCTAGGACAGTGTTCCCACCATCCTTCAACAAATCTGCTGTTACCTGATCCTCCCCAGCTGCCTTCCCCCTTTGCATAGCTCCCAAGGCGTTTTTTACCTCTTCCGGTGTTACTTGTGGGATTTCAAGTTCCTCTAGACTATTCTCTCTCACCTTATCGTCGTGGTTGTTACTGGTACTGTATAAATCTCTATAAAACTCTTCAGCCACTTGAACTATCTCATCCATATTAGTAACGATATTGCCGGCTTTGTCTCTTAACGCACACATCTGATTCTTGCCTATTCCTAGTTTCTTCTTTACTGCTTTTAGGCTTCCTCCGTTCCTGAGAGCCTGTTCAATTCTATCCATATTATAGTTCCTTATGTCCGCTGTCTTACGCTTGTTGATTAACTTAGAAAGTTCTGCCAGTTCTATTCTAGCTGTAGGGTTAGAGGCTTTCATACATTGGCGTTTCTTGATCAGATCTTTCGTCTCCTGCGATAGCTTACTGGTTTCCTGTTTAACGGCGTTACCACCGACTTCTGTTGCGCACTCCTTAATGATGCCCATAAGATTGTCGTTCATTGCTTCAACACTATGGTCCTC
Source organism: Dermacentor andersoni (assembly GCF_023375885.2). NCBI lineage: Eukaryota > Metazoa > Arthropoda > Arachnida > Ixodida > Ixodidae > Dermacentor > Dermacentor andersoni. Next base: position 80,466,298 of record NC_092814.1, read on the forward strand.
TTCCTGGGTTAAAGCCGAATACCTGTTCTGTAGCTTGATCCGGAATTCCTCTAGTTTCCCTCTTACCGCTAACTCATTGATTGGTTTCTTATGTACCAGTTTCTTCCGTTCCCTCCTCAAGTCAAGGGTAATTCGAGTTCTTACCATCCTATGGTCACTGCAGCGCACCTTGCCGAGCACGTGTTACATCTTGTATGATGCCAGGGTTCGCGCAGAGTATAAAGTCGATTTCATTTCTAGTCTCACCATTCGGGCTCCTCCACGTCCACTTTCGGCTAACCCGCTTGCGGAAAAAGGTATTCATTATCCGCATATTATTCTGTTCTGCAAACTCTACTAATAACTCTCCTCTGCTATTCCTAGAGCCTATGCCATATTCCCCCACTGACTTGTCTCCGGCCTGCTTCTTGCCTACCCTGGCATTGAAATCGCCCATCAGTATACTGTATTTTGTTTTGACTTTACCCATCGCCGATTCCACGTTTTCATAGAAGCTTTCGACTTCCTGGTCATCATGACTAGATGTAGGGGCGTAGACCTGTACAACCTTCATTTTGTACCTCTTACTAAGTTTCACAACAAGACATGCCACCCTCTCGTTAATGCTATAGAATTCCTGTATGTTACCAGCTATGTTCTTATTAATCAGGAATCCGACTCCTAGTTCTCGTCTCTCTGCTAAGCCCCGGTAGCACAGGACGTGCCCGCTTTTTAGCACTGTATATGCTTCTTTTGGCCTCCTAACTTCACTGAGCCCTATTATATCCCATTTACTGCCCTCTAATTCCTACAATAGCACTGCTAGACTCGCCTCACTAGATAACGTTCTAGCGTTAAACGTTGCCAGGTTCATATTCCAATGGCGGCCTGTCCTCGAAATCACCTAATCAACCTCAACTTTTTTCTCTTCTCCTTCTTTCATTGCCGTATCCCTCTCCCCATGTGTAGGGTCGCCAACTGAACAACGTCCGCTTGACCTCTTTGCCTTTCTTTTACAAATTACTTCCTCTTTCTTTTTAGGCATTCTTCGTACGGCGGATGCAATGCTAGCTTAACCGTACTCTTGCTCGCTTCCAGACTCTCAACCCGAAGCTACGTGAGGCCTATACCTGCCGATCACTACTCCGACACAGCGTCTGCTGTTTGCCCTGGCAGTACGCAGACAAGACAGTAGGACGATCAGCTTAACACAGATGTCGGACGTGTCACATACAGCGCTTAAAAGCCAGAAGGTCAGGACGACATTTCTGATATATCCCGCACTTCTGCTAAGTACTGTGACTTACATACACGCGATTGTGAAATCCGCTGTCGGCTCGAATAACTTTAATACTTCAAGTGATGCCCTTCAAGTGTCGGTGTAGCTTCAAGAGGCCACACCTCATGCAAGACACCCAGACTTCACAGTGCCAATTGCAGGAAACATTGAGTATGCGATTTAATAAAACAAGAAAAAATATTGTGAAAAAGAAACAAAATTAATTGTGGTATATGCCTTTTATTTTCAATCAACATATTTGTTATCAGCATATTTATCACCATATGTATAGCTCCGGCGGTAATCCACCTTCACAGTGTGGAATGACTGAATTTTTGTTTTCACTAAAGGATTTATAGCATGTACTCTGCACTGTTTACCAGGCACCTGGTGCTAGAATGTCCTATCTTCCTAGGCTTTGGCATCATTCACTTAAACATTGCAAATGGAATGTTTTAATAACAGATTTTAACCTGCTGTCTATTGACTGGACGCACTTTTTGTATGGTTGATAATGTGTTAATGTGATAATGCTGACGTTGTTCTTGATATTAAGCTAGCTTTAAATGTTGACAAATTGTATGTGAATACACTAGAGCGTGCGCTTTTGGATTTCCTTTTTTCCTGAGTGAAGCCTTTTGCATTGGGGATACTGCTATTGAGCAGCGTGTTTTGAACCATATGTTGTTTCTTTTTTTCTCTTGGTCATATAATCGTGGTGCAAAATGCACTTAGCGTAATTTGACCAACGTTAGAAATGTTCATCATAGTGATGACGTATCAGTTATTGACTACTTGCAGAAAACACTTGACATCAACGTTAGTTTTGAAAATGTTGATAACTTTTGGTTTTACTTTAAGAAAGTGGTTTCTTCATGTGTAGAAAAAATTTGTACCTTTGAGAAGGGTTACCAGAAATCACAATAACCCATTGGTCAGTCATGAAATAATACACATCAAACGTAATAAAACGAATGAAAAAAATGTGTGCCTGAAGACTGTCATGGAATTGAAAAATAATTTGAGAACCAAAGTGCAACAGGCTAAGTGTCGTTGTTTATATTCGACACGTCCTGAATTCCTAAAAATGCATCTGTCGAAATTCTGGCGTTATCTCGGGCAGGCAAATGAACACATCGGAAAAATTAAAATAAACGATCAGCTTTTAACTAATGCAACTGATATAGTGCACGTATTTAACCTGTACTTTCGTAGTGTTTCTTTTTTTCTTCTGTGAACAGCCATGCCGCATGGAAGAAATTTTCCAAGTCGGATATTCCACTGATAACAGCTGACGGGTTTCTGTCTATGCTACGTAAATTAAACGACAAGAACAGCGGGGCACAGGTGGAATTCCAAATGCATTTTTGAAACGCTTTGTTGCACAGATTGCAGAATATATGTCAAAATGTTTTCAGTTTTCATTAAACACTAGCTACCTTAGTGAACATCGGCACGCGTTGTATTAATACATAAGAAAGGTGATAAGCTAATATTTACGAAGTATAGGCCTGTGTCGATTACGTCTACTTGTACGAAACTTATGGAGCACGTAATAGCTGGCTGTGCTAAGTCTTTCTTGTCTGACAAAAATGTTTTGTCCCCATTTGAACATGGTTTCACAAAGGGAAAATCTACAACGACTCATCTACATACCACTGCACATGATTTTTTTAATGGTGTTAGATCACTCAGGGGTAATAGATGCGTTTATTATCTTACTTTAGCAAAGAATTCGACAAAGTATCGCATGGGAAACTGTTGCATAGACTAGAATTCATTGGTCTTCCTTGTTATTTAGTGATGTGAATGGAATCATATTTGCAAAATAGGATTCAATTTGTTGTGGTGGATGATCAGGCTTCCGATATCCTCACCCGAAGAAGAGCCGCCGAGTACTGGGTCCTCTGCTGATTTTAGAGTATGTAAATGCCTTCATTGAATTAGTGTCTGACTCTGTGTGAATAAAACATTTTGCAGTTGACTGTACTATATATAAAGAAATATTGTGCGAAATTGAGCACGCTATTTTACAGGACCAGTCGCTGAAGGTCGAGCAGGGGTGTCAAATATGGGACATAGAAGTTAACGTTAAAAAAAACCCGTCTTGCTAAGAACTACGCGCAAAGTGCAGCCTAGTATCTATACCTATACGCTTTACTATCAGGAAATAGTACAGGTAACTGAACACAAATATGTAGGCGTTACACTCACTTCAATATTGTCCTGGTCATCTGATGTTTCTGACATTTTGTGCATCAGCCTTGAGGAAGCTGTGTTCTTTAAGGAGGAAATTAGGAAAAGCTCTAACAAAGCTCAGGTTATTTGTGTACAATACATACGTAAGGTATAAAATAGAGTATGCTTCCGTGATTTGAGATGCTCAAGCTAAACAGAGTATACAGAAGCTAGAGAGGCTATACAGTAAAGCTGTCAGAGTTATTGATGGGAAATATTGGGAAATATGAAAATAATGACTGCCCAGATAAACTTATGCGTGATAATGACATTACAACACTTAGTATGCGTAGAAAATATGCTTGCATAGCGTGTTTGCATAATATTTTAAAAGGTAAACTAGACATGTCCATACCTTCATATGTACAAACCCTAAGTACCTGAAGAACTTGATACACGCATGATCATGCGCTGAAACCGACTTCTGCAAGAACAAATGCATTTAAACAGAATTTTTCCGCACGGGCGATTTCCGACTAGTGCGCCCTTCCTAAAACTGTTATTTGAAGCCACTGATCTTTTCAAAGCCCTTGAACACATGTTACATTAGTCAACTTTTGGTTTGAATTTATATGTGTACAGGTACACGGACATAACCATGTTAATTTGTTAGTGTGAATATACATATTTGTTAAATTTTTTCTATAAAAATGCTTTATTGCATACCTGCATTTTTCCTAATTTATTGCATCATATTGCACTCCTGTTCGGGCCACTCTGGCTTGTAGTATTGGTAAATAAACGAATAAATATAACCGGCGTGCGAAACTGAGGAACCGCAGTGCCTCAATTGCACCAAGAAGCACGAAACCATTGAGTCGCTGCTGAGTATTCCTCATAGAGACGGATGTTCACACGTGTAAAAACCAGAATAGCACGCATTAGGAGTCATTGAAGGCTGCTTCGCTTGAACAGCGCCAAATCCTGCCTAGAATTCATGCTTAGATGCCAGCTACACAGGGAAGCAGCCTGAGACAACACGCAACCAAGACCACACAGAACCCTCACCAAGTAGACGATATGGCTCAGCTCTTGCCTGCTACACTTTCGCTGGGAATAGTGCCACAAGTACATCGGAAGCGCGGAGGCATGCATCGTTCCTGTGATCGACCGGAGAGCCCTCGAGTTCTCACTCGACGGCTCTCACCAGTCCGCAAAACTCCAAAACACACATACTCCATTATCTCTTTCCTTTTCGAGGTTGTACGCGTTTTCGCATCTTTGTTTCATTTCATCTCTCCTAACGTAATAGTGGTAGCGCCAACTTGTGTGGAACCTGCCCTCTTCGCGCAGAGGATACAGGAAAGAGCCCCGGCAAGCCTATGAAATGCGTGTAGTCTACGTCGTTGCCTCTCAGACTTTCGGCACTTTGTATACAACCACCGCTTCCCATAATTGTGTTTTCCCAGTCTCTATTTTCTATATCCTTCGCCTCCCTGTTTATGTGATCATCAGGAGACTGGTGCAACTGCCATTAGAGTACCTTTAGCGCTTGACATTATCATTATTCATCACTCCACATCAAACTATTTATTCACTGATTATGACGCAGCCAGCACGCCGGCGATGTCGACTTAGATCAAGCTATAGACATAGTGTGTCCCTACGTCGACGGTGCAGGATTTGCTGCTTTTCGTGCTGCACTTGAATTCCTTTGTCAGGGTTCGCCTCAACAATGAACGTTTTATTCTTCCTTTCTTTTTTTTTCTACTACGCTAAGGCAACCATTACAAAGTATACAGGGTGCAATACGCCGCGGGTCCTATGAGTCGCTTTCCTTGCCCCCTGTGATTTCGTTAATGTACTTTGAGTGTGGGTATGTGTTTGTTTGGAGTCTCCTAAACGCGACCGCTTGCCTTTTGTCGAGTTGCTTGGCCGGTGGTGGGAGCGTGCGACGCCTCAAGCCATGCCTACAGGCTATTTCGTGATACGTCTTGCAGGGACACTCACACACATAATGTGGAAATGCACTTCGCTCCTCATCCCCCGGTCGGCAGCGAGACTGACTGGACCGCCTGGCTGAGGGCCGGGGACGTCGACCGACAGCTTGTACTGGTAGACTGGGCGGAGAAGACCAAGCCGGCCCAGGTCCTTACTTGAGCCCGATCCCTCAGCCACCTCCCCCCTTCTCCCTCTCCCTTTCAATAAACTTCATCACCACCTCCTATGAGAAACGTGTCTTTGATATTTGACAAATTTGTCGCAACGTACGCAAGAAGCCGGTATCTCGTAGAGCGCGAATGTAGGAAAAAAGGACAGAGAAGAGCAAAGAGCGCTCATTACTCTTCTCCGTCCTTTTTTTCCTACATTCGCGTGCCACGCAATACCGCCATTATGAATTACGAGCAACTCGCCCAAGCTTCTACCCTACTACATAAAAAAGCACATGATGTACTCTTTCAATGGCTTCCGGGTTTCAATGGTTTCTTATCAACGATGGTCAGTCAGCATTTCAAAGTTGCGCTTTATGCAGCGCGTTTGATATTTCTGATTTGTTGACACCCCCTGCGCCTAACGACGTGGTTCTTTGATATCGAGTGCCACAAAAGTGAACGCTTGCCGACGTAGCACGTTATGCATGACGCCCTTGCTGGCCGCCCACACGAATGTGAAGTTCTCCGAACCTACTGGAAAGTGTTTATTGCACTGACCGAGATCTTGGGCACACCTTAGAGAGCTTACGAACATTTCATAGATTTAATAACTCATGCCCGAACGACCAAAACGAAAGTCTTGAACCTGTCACAGTCTCATTCTTCAGCTAACGCCGAGTTCGCCAAGATACATTGCACAGTGGAGGTGCATTCAGTGCGCTCTCTGTGGATGGCATTCTAACAGGGATGTGTCTGCTAAAGCATGTCTAGCGCCACGCGTAAACAAGTAAGCCAGAGCTAACTGGAGGTAATTTTGCTCAAAGCTTGACCTCGAGAGACCATTTACGGAAATTATTGCGTGCGGGTACTTCATTAACTCAGCCAGATCATTTTAACAGGAGCAAACAGCGCCAACACGGGACACAGAACAAAGGAGATACAGGACACTGCGCTCCGTCCTGTCAGGCCAGCGGTTCAACTCGTATTACCGGAAGAATTTCTCGCGAGATATATTGTGGTTTCAACTTGGAAAGCGGCCTTCTTCTTCAGGCTTTTGTCGCACATTTTGTCGCAGAATGTAGTGACGCAAAACAGAGAATATGAGTCCACTACATGGTATCGAGTTTTATAGTTTCCAATACCTGAATTAAATACCAATGAATCTGTAAAATATTCAGTTAGGCATTTCCATACCGGATGTGTTTCGTGCTGTGTCATACTCTAATAGCATGAATTTCACGAGACATCTTGTAACGAACACCATTAAAAATTTTCAGTTTGTTAACTTTCTATCCTCAGATAGTTCCAAAAGCCCTTAGCTAAAGATAAATTCCTTGGAGTCGGTCATTTTAAGACGCTTATGTTTAGCTATCACAATATTTTAGAAGAACGTTTTTATCTATGATATTTTAGAGCTTAATTATAATATTACAGATTATTGCCAACACAAATAATACGGCTTTCAGCGCGAAACCATCATGAACAACATCGCTTGTCTTGGTTCGGTTGCAATTAACGGTTATTCGTTTTTTTTTTCTTCTGAGTCGCACCGCAAATATAAGTGTTTCTGTTACGCGCACCTGAGCGTTCCCCATTTGATCTCCCGCAGTTCGCAGCGTCCTCATCCTTATAGTACTCGTACTGTACATACCCGTGGCATAAGCGTTCTTGCTACCCCTTACATAGCTATGCACTCACCCAAAAATGCATTTTAGTGTTTGCGTACCTTGGCGATGAGGAACCATATCAAAAGAGAAAGTCTCCATTACGCTTAATAAGCATGCTTCATTGCAGTGACAGTTTATTATAACACTCGCTCTATATAAGAGCTTGGATATTAGAACATGGGACATCAACGATCAAGTTCGCTTTTACCGGTCTTTCCCGTTTATTTTCCTCTCTCAAAATGTGCAGCAAGGTTAGCGGAATGGGACAGTCCTCAGTGTTTCAGTCGCAAGCCTCGTCCCGCGAACAGATTGCCAGCGAACAACTTTATTGTTCCGGTCAATAACGATGACGTGCGCTGCTATCCGCTCGCAGAAGGGTGTCATCGTCTGGCTTTGTTCGGCATGTGTTCCGTTCTACACTTTCATTTCCTGAGGAGCTCGCTGCACTTCATCTCGCTGCATTCGTGTTGCTTTGTAGCGTCTGTTTTGGTTCCCGCTGCCAGCTCCAGAGAACGTAATGGGTGTCGTTTAAGGAGATGGAGGCCCTTATAGTTCTTCCCATCGCAAGGAATCGCCAGATGCTCTTTCCGAAAACAAAAACATAGACAGGAAAACAGGCTGAGACACAGACAGAAACGGGCGAGTAATATGAACGAGAAAAAAGAGAAGACAGCGAAAGCCAGTAGCCGGATGAAATAGAAGAGTTTAGCGACCAGAGCTGTGCTGAGTACAAAGTAAGAGGTGTCAGCAGCTGCTAAACAAGACATGGCTATAGGTGCCTCCTTTCTCTGAGAAGTGACTAGCCAATACAATTCGATATTTCAAGCAAAGCAAGTAAATCGAAATTCTCTGAAAGTTCTCGCTGTCGGCGGCTTAAGAGTGGCGCGAGAATGAGGACTTTCCCTTGGTCTCTTTCGATAATCTGTGTCGATGAAATGTGCGTTTCCGAATCGATGGGACAATTAATGTCTGTTACGAGGTGCCTCCTTGACACTTTAATACAGTTAACGCCCGACGTAACAGAAGAATAAGAACCCAATGAATTCGGAGCACAAAATTAAGGGCGCCGAAAAATGTGAGCGCCTTTTGGGAACAATGTCTGCACTGTGTATACGCAAGGCCTATATAATAGTCTTCTCTGACCTAGGTCCCTGCTATGCGCAGCTGCGTAGTAACAAGCATGCAGTTTGTCTTTGTTATCCACGGCACTGTTGGGTTGTCGTGAGGGAGGTCAGTGAATTGCGCCCGCATGGGTGGCCTGTTTATTCCAGCGTAACCCGTGCCTGCATATAAAACAGACCGGCAAATGAAATTAGGCCATGCGCCGAGCCCCAACAGCAACTAGGGGCGACAACAAACACTCGAACCAATGCAGCACACATGGCGCTGAAGGTGAGCGGCAAGTAGCTGCAGGCAAATCCGAGCAGCGAGCGAAATAGCTAGCCTGAATCATTTGTGTACATTCGGGCAAACACGCACCGCCGAACTGCGGCACCGCGCAGGCACCTCGCTATACCGCTGCCCGTGGGCCCGACCGCCTATAGCTGTTGTCCGGATGGCGCTTTCGCGACGGCTCTTATCGACAGCCCTGCGGGCAAACACATCTTTCGCTAAAACTCTTTCTTTTTTTTTTTTTACCCCCTCCTTCCGGCGAGATAGTAGCGCTGCGTCTCGTAATGCAGGCCAAATTTGTCACACCGCCTGGTCGATCTGATTTACCACGCGTTCTTCGGCCTGTGGAAATAGGACGCTCGTCGCATCCTTGGCCGTCGTCGCGCAGCCTGTTCGATGGCGGACACTCTTAAAGAACATTACGATCGCCGTTTCAAATGCGTCATGATAAATGATATTTCCTTCTATTACACTAAACCTGAAATAACTATCCTATGCACTTAAAGCGGTTACGACAGCGTTTTTATTTCTGCCGGCAGAATAACGGTTTCGTTTATTTTTTACCTTCACTTCGTCGAGAAAATCGCCGCCGTGCGACACATTTGGTTCATGAACTGAATTGTTAGATATTTTAGGGTACTCGGCAGGAAGGCACGAAATAACATGTCTGGTAAAGTAGCCACATGCGCGCTTCAGCCATGAGCCAGAGCGCGTTTGTGACCCTCTGCGTCTATTGGAACAGGCAGGCGGCAACAGAAGCACATAGACGTAGAATACTCGGAGGATGTGAATAAAACAACGAAAGTAAAAAGAACTCTCGCGGGCTAGGGTCAGTCTTCACAAAGCATTTGGGGCGTTAGTGCGCTTTGCAACGATAGGCGCCAGCCACTCTCGCAACAGGGAAGACATTATTGCGATAACAATTTGCGAACACTCGAGGTGCGTTCACGCCACCACCATGATGACCCGGTGTCGACGTGCACGCGCAGCCCGTGCGTAGTTTTACAAGGTTTTCAAAGACGCGAAGTGTGTTTGGCTGCAAAGGATAGACGGTAGACGTACCGTCACGCTCGCTCCGCTCGAACCTCAAACCTCAAGCTAAAACTATCTAATCCTTTCATTGCGCATCGTTGTCATCTCGTGCACCATTGAAACACGACGCTTCTAACGCCGCTGGTGTTGCGCCTCATCGCGCCAGCGTTCTGAGACGCCTGGTATAGCTGCCAGAGTGCTGTTTCTGCTGAGCAGCTAAAGTGGCCTCGCGTGCTGCGTCGCTCCAACGCGTCACACCTGCGTGTCGTTATAACACCCTCCGAGAAGCTCGACCAAACGCTAGGTCTTCCTACCACTGTCAGTGCTTAGCCCTTTGAGCGAAACTGTCATTTCTTTTATAGCATAGGAGGACGGCTAATGACAGACCTTGCGACAGAAAATCTCTCAACTCTGCCTCAGGTGTGCTATCCAGAAAGTTTCGAGTTAAGCTGACTGTGGAGCTTGACCCAACTTCGCGGGACCATAGTAATCAAAAGGAGAGAGCATTCACTACTAAAAGCAACTAATCTTCATCAAAGGTGTACAATATGATAAAACCACAGCGCAACCTACATGGCACAAGTTAGCCCATGTTAAAAGTAATGAAAATACTTATGAAGAGTTCGGCGTCATATACTTGTTGTCAATAATAACTACTGCGCGCCTGCCACGCTATGTGTCCGTAAATCACGTGTGTTCAACTCTGTTGCAACTCCAGGAATACGGGACATCGGCTACTGCGACGAAGCCAACCCTGAGGCGGTGGGGTCGGCGTAACCTTATGGGAAGTATTTTTTAAAAATCGAGTGCTGAGCAAAGCCTCGTTGTTCACGATTTGCACTTTAGTCACTTAATCCCGACAACGGTCTCACGCTTAATGTAGTGTGCAGTTTAATTCCACTGGCTGAATTTTTTCCCTGGGGCACTTTTATTGGCCCGTTTATAATGTGTAGAGTGATTTTTAAAATGTCAATTGCAGCAAAGCGAAAACTCATCCGCTAATTGCACTCTAGTGACGCAAACTGTAGGTCTCTCTCTATATGTGGGTTCAGTTTAGTTTTATTCTGAAGCCGGAATTGTTTTCGTGGGGCACTTTTGTTTGGATACTATGCGGCGAAGCAGCTCTATAAAGGCAAAATATTCGTCCGTCGTGGAATTGATGGGAAAGGGCCCGCTGACCACGTTAAAAATGGACTCGTATGTCTGTTTTTTTTTTTTCTAATTCTCCTGACATCAAATTCACATAAACGCCAACGCAAGGATCGGGTGGTGGCTTGCAACGTTGTTTGAGAAGACCAACGAAACGCCCTCCTCTTTTATAGGTCACTTTTGTTTGCTTTCAAAGCGAATAGCATTACCTTACTTGACATATATTTCTTATCTGATTCGCTGACCAAAGGCGAGGAGCACACAGAAGCGGAGGCGGTAAGGTGGACCCGGGCTAGCGCAGTGAAAATAGATAACCTGATTAGGAGGGTGGTGCCGGCGTCTCCGATTGGCCTGCTTCTTCTTGCTTAGCTTTCGATGTCTGGTAGAAAATCCTGGTGGCGTGCAGCGCAAAGGTAACAATGCAGCTAAAACGAATTCTCAGCGAAGAAAATTTGGCACAAATTGATGTCATGTACGCGCTAAAAGTGCTTGACAGTGTAATACTGCCACGCAATTTTTTTTTGTTATACGCAAATGAATCCATTCTCCCCGGCCGCTCCGACTATCCAGTGCCAGAGCGATCGTCGGGCACCAATCATCTTATCATTTCGGAGAAAGAGTGTCTTCGGCTATTACGAAAAAAAAATCAGTTTTGATCGGCACAGTAATGCATCTTTAATACGTACACGCCACTTTGAAGCGGTGAGTTTTCAAGGTTTCGGGACGTCAGTTGACAGACAGGCGAAGTCGGCGCAGCCCGAAACATTTTGACCAATTGCGGACGGATGACCTCTAGCGTACCGGAATCTACTAAGAACGCTAACATAATCCTAATCCATAAGAAAGGGGACGCCAAAGACTTGAAAAATTATAGACCGATCAGCTTACTGTCCGTTTCCTACAAAGTATTTACTAATGTAATCGCAAATAGAATCAGCAACACCTTAGACATCTGTCAACCAAAGGACCAGGCAGGATTCCGTAAAGGCTACTCAACAATAGACCATATTCACACTATCAATCAGGTGATAGAGAAATGTGCTGAATATAACCGACCCTTATATATAGCTTTCATTGATTACGAAAAAGCGTTTGATTCGGTCGAAACCTCAGCAGTCATGGAGGCACTACGGAATCAGGGTGTAGACGAGCCGTATGTAAAAATACTGAAAGATATCTGTAGCGGCTCCACAGCCGCCGTAGTCCTCCATAAAGAAAGCAACAAAATCCCAATAAAGAAAGGTGTCAGGCAGGGAGATACGATCTCTCCAATGCTATTCACAGCGTGTTTACAGGAGTTATTCAGAGACCTGGAGTGGGAAGAATTGGGGATAAGAGTTAATGGAGAATACGTTAGTAACTTGAGATTCGCTGATGGTATTGCCTTGCTTAGTAACTCAGGGGACCAATTGCAATGCATGCTCACTGACCTGGAGAGGCAAAGCAGAAGGGTGGGTCTAAAAATTAATCTGCAGAAAACTAAAGTAATGTTTAACAGTCTCGGAAGAGAACAGCAGTTTACGATAGGTAGCGAGGCACTGAAAGTGGTAAGGCAATACATCTACTTAGGGCAGGTAGTGACGGCGGATCCGGATCATGAGAGGGAAATAATCAGAAGAATAAGAATGGGCTGGGGTGCGTTAGGCAGGCATTCTCAAATCATGAACAGCAGGTTGCCACTATCCCTCAAGAGGAAAGTATATAACAGCTGCGTCTTACCAGTACTCACGTATGGGGCAGAAACCTGGAGGCTTACGAAAAGGGTTCTGCTTAAATTGAGGACGACGCAACGAGCTATGGAAAGAAGAATGATGGGTGTAACGTTAAGGTATAAGAAAAGAGCAGATTGGATGAGGGAACAAACGCGAGTTAATGACATCTTAATTGAAATCAAGAAAAAGAAATGGGCATTGGCAGGACATGTAATGAGGAAGGAAGATAACCGATGATCGTTAAGAGTTACGGACTAGATTCCAAGGGAAGGGAAGCGTAGCAGGGGGCGGAAGAGAGTTAGGGGGCCGGATGAGATTAAGAAGTTAGCAGCGAGAACATGGCCGCAATTACTACATGACCGGGGTAGTTGGAGAAGTATGGGAGAGGCCTTTGCCCTGCAGTGGGCGTAACCAGGCTGATGATGATGATGTCAAAAAGGCGTAGAATCGGAAAATATTATTTTTCTGTTGTTCGGTCTCATTTATGTATAATTAATGTGTACACGTCATAGCTGATGAGTAGCTTTCGCGGTTTTCCTTATCTTGCGTGAGAGACAAGTGAGGTTGGGCAATCGTGGAGGCCTGTTTGCAGAAATAGAATAGAAATAATTTGGCATAGCTTTACCTTGAAGCGCCTCTGGTATCTTCGTGTGGGATGTGTTCGCGCCGCTTAGTTGGAGTTGAATCTAGAAGCAGCACGGAGGACGATTCATTCGCTGCTGCTGCCGCTCTTCCTCACGCGAGCGTTTTGACAGCAAGTGTACGCGCTGATCGAGTGAGATGTATTCGTGTGGGATTGTGCGCTCGTGACAACTTGCTGGTTAATTTACTTTTCGGTTAAGCGAATGTTTACAGCAGTTTATACAGCAGATAAAGCGACCAACCTTACTTTGCACAGCTGTCAAATAATTCGCTGTCGCAATAGCGATTTACCTCTCGGGCGAAACTGTGACCTTATTATTATTATTATTATTATTATTATTAATTACTTCCGCTCAAGCCAGGCGCAATACACACGCAGGTTTGCAATACAGGCGCATTTCTGTCTGATTGCTATTGAGTGGCGATAATTTTTTTTTTCGAGCAAATGGGGTAGAGCGTGTCATTTCCCGAAAGCAGCATGGTGTCTGCGACTGCAGGTACGGGGACATAGAGACGTTGAAAATCCTGTTTTCTCTTGGATATGCATGGCACAGGTAAACATGCAGAAAGAGAATTTTGGGTGGTGGGTTGATTGCCTGTTGTTGAGAAAATCGGTATCTTCTTTCGCACACGCCGTAGCTTTAGAAGTGCATCCAAAGTGCAAATGCCCAAAAAATGTTGGTATCAGGTAGTGTGCGTTTCCCCCTGGCACACTGCTCGCTGAGTAGACATCAAGCGACGGCATGGCGCCTCTTACAAACAGATACACATCCGAACCCGGTGGCCTACCACCGCTACGACCCGGACTTTTACACGGATAGATGTAGATTCTGTCAAGAGAGGGCGGGCCTATAACATATGGCTTGGACCTGTCCTCGGACACCCACACAGAATAAAATAAACAATACCATAGAGTAGTGGGAGACCACGTTGCTCAGCTTTGCACCGGAAGACCACCTCAAAGCAATCTAGCAGGCCGAAGAGGCCGCCAGGGCCCAAGGGCTCGAGGCCGTCATCTAGGTAGAGAGGCCTAGGTCTCAAATCTGCTTTGCACAAATAAAGTTTATTCCTCCTCCTCCTCCTCAGGTAGTGTGCGCTCTTTACTATCTCCTATTCCTTTCTTGCTGTTTGTTTTGCGCATCGTCTCAATACATTAACATACCGTAACTGTCTCGCTCAACAAAGACACATTCTTTTTGCTTTGCGGCAAGAGCCATCTGCCATGGCAAGAAAGTCATCTGCGTTCCACGTTCTTGGAAGTAGGCCCCTTGCGAAGCGATCGACGAGTTCAATGCTACATCATTTTTCTTTTCCTTTTATTGAACGTGCGATACGTAACTCCAATGCGCGAAGGCGATTATTACAAGATTTTGCGTTGTAGTTGTTTTTTGGTGAATGTTACATCACGTGATTCCACTCTCGTGTGGTCGAGACATGGACTGTTTTGTTCTCTACTTTGTCTTCTTTGTTTTCTCTTTGTTTGACTACTTTGTTTTCTCGCCGAAGAACCATGCCCTTGTCGGTCAAAAAGCTGTGATTACCTAACCACAAGCAAGACAAACTTGCTTTGTGCTTTTGAAAACTAGGACAGGGCCAATCTAATTGCTTTGTTTCTTTGGATCTCATAACTTGTTGTTGTCCTAACCCATGCTGCGCTAAAAAAAAAAGTTGCCAGAATATTTTTTTTTATGGTTACAATAAGCATTCTCAATATGAAGTTGTTAAAATATGCCTCAGGATTCGCATTTGCCCGCATTGAAAACTGTGGCGGCGTTGTGCAGAGCTTCAGAAAAAGCAACGGTCAAACACAATATTCAGTAGCTGATCGAAGCAAACGAGATGTCTGCACTCTCGTTAAATGCTAAAAAGGTTTTTGCGTGGCATGACACCATTTACACACCCTACCATTTTTTATTTTCTTGGCACATGTAGAATAAGTGCTTCCAAAATAAATGTTCAGTGCAGTAAGTGTTGCTTTGTTTTGCTTTTTTCTTCGCCATTTTGTCTACTAAGCTTGAAAATGCCGCTGGTCAGACATAATACAGCACGGGAACAAGGCACAAATGCACGCGACATGGTCTTATCCTGACGAGAAAATCGATATCGAGACCGATCGCGAAGGCAACAACACTTAGATGATAGCCATCTCACATAAAAAAAAAGTAAGGCAAAACCCAGGAGGACACAGTAAGTTCGACAATCTTGTTGTTGGCAGGTGATTCAAGGCTGACACAAGGCGATAAATGTTGCATATGACGGCGTGCACACGACTAAACGATCAATAGAATAATATAGCTCTAGTCAATCAAAAACTAAAATGCAGACACTGCAGTTAAGCTTTATTATAGGAACGCATTTTCAGCATTATTCGTGCCAACTCAACGCTTGAAGATTGTGCATATTTGCGGCGGTGCATGCATGTATTATTGTTGCTTGGCCCGCATTGGTTGCTGCCTTCGTGACACCGGGACTAAACTTCGCCTCATCGCACGTACATTTGGGCCTTCTTGAAAAGAGAACCAGGAGGATTCAGTCACCGGAACAGCTTTTTATTTATTTATTTACTATGCAAGCCTATATTCGCTAGAGGAGCATTAGAGCGGGGGAAGTACACACACCTTGAATTTTTTTTTTCAACGTAACATTCTACAAAGTGACATGCAGGCCAAACAAGATTTCAAACGGAGAAACAAAGCACAGAACGCTCACGAAACAGTAGTATACAGTAGTTACAATGACCCTAAAGTAAACATAAATACTGGTATTGAAGCCGTGTAAAATAGTTACACTAAGAAAAGAAGGTATCGGAACAGCGCGTGATCATTAGAGGAACATTTATTGTTCCTCTCACTCTTTTATTGTTCCGTCATCTCTCTGTTATTGTTCCACTCATTGTTGCATCGTTGCGTTATATGAGGGAAAAGTGAGACGTCAGGCAACACAGAGGATGACGCTCCATTGCGCCACAAACTTAACACGTGACCGAGGTGCCAGTACTCGGTTACACCATTGCAGGTCCTCGCGCTCGATCAGAAAATCATTTATGATGGCCACCATCACCTTCGTTGGGTTTCCAAGTCTCATGACGAGGTCGGTTCTTAAGGGACGAAGGGTATGCGTGCTATCTCATGATGTCTCCTTGTTTAGACAACAGCGCGCACTCACATTTTTATTGTAACAGCATGATACATACGGCCTCTGATGGAGCTGCGAAAACAAAGCCAGGAAGTTGTCTGTAGTCCTCCAGATGCGCAATTGTCTTCAATATCCGGTACTTCAGTATGTTTCATAACGCGACTTCTGCCTTGAAGAATATTTAAAACTTGCACGAGGAAATATTTTGCCACACTGAAGAACTTTCCATAGTGGCCTAAAAATGCTGAAGACCTTTAAGAATGCGTCTGCCGAACACGCAAAGAATTTCTTTCATTTCCTTTTTAAGCACTGTTAACAATTTTGCGATAACAAGAATCAATAGCTTATGAAAAACTCGGAACCATTGCAAACAGTGATCCTGTGCCAAAAATTTGTGTTTTTTGTGGGCTAGTCAGGGTAGTGACGACAGTACAAGCATCCGTCACCGATTGAAAGCATGTGTGTCATTCGAAGGTGAATGTCTTGTCTTGTTTTCTTTTTTTGGCTGACACCGACAGCGTACGGCCATTACCGTCCCTTGCGTCATTGACTCGAGTTAACAGTGCGTACGTGCATATTATATGCATATATATTTCCGTTAAGTGACATAATTGCTCTTAGTGCAAATATCCCCCTCTTCCATGTAGCAATGCACAGGAGACACACATGTCTGCATCGACTGTACCCCTGTCTTCAACTTTGTCCTCCACCTCAACTATTCCGACGCGAGACAATGGTTGTTTACTAACTGTGGCTTGGTGTCGCTTTTACAAAACCCTTTGCTTTCCGCATAAAAAGGGAACATAGCTAGTGCTGCGTGGGGCTACTGCGACAGCGAGGAAACTATCGAACACGTCATTTGCCGTTACCCCGATATAGCGCGCACAGGCAGTCACTCGCGACCGCGCTGGTACGTCTTGTCGACCAGCCGCTTTTGAAACACACAGTCCTGGTACGACGAACTATACTGTCGTCACACCATAAGAAGGTCAAGGCACTCTTGAATTTTTTGCGTTCGAGTGGCCTGTTAGAGAGACTCTAGTTCTCACGGACTAGAGTCTAAATTTTTAAGTTCTGAATTTTTGGAGAAAGTTAACCGTGGAGTGTCAGAGCCAGTCCTACAGCAGATCCCATTCACAGAATCTTCAAAATAGCACTTCCGGCGCTCCATCGTAATGCCCAGATGAAATTCTAAGGTCAATAAAATGATCGTGCCACCTTCTTAGGATCCACGCCAGGCCTATTTAAGCAATAGGAATTCAACAGGGGCATGTACCATGACCACACCCTATAAATCGTCGTGTAACGAGCACCACATATACACACCAAACTTGAACTGCAGTTGACGGACCATGGCTTACCAGCTGTTCAGTTGTTTGTTTCTTTTTCTTTAGTAAGTGCGGTCCATTTTATTTTTGTTTAAACCTCTGGTCAGGTCCACTAGACAGCAGCGCAAGCCAGACGATACTTGGCTGGCAGACGATGTACATGGTGGTCCGCAAAATGAAGGCGCGTTCCGCGTGGTTTGATGTTGTTTGTTTTACATTAAAAAAAGAGCAATCGCGAATGTACGGCGTTGCTAGGCATTGCTAGCATAGCTTGTCCTCGCCTTTACTGGAAAGCTGTTGAAAGAAACAACGGGATAGTGACACTTTCGATAAGCGGTTTGTCGACTGTTAAAACTCCCATGAAGTGAAGAGGAATTTCACAAGACGATTCAATGGCTGACGCTATGGCGACAGACGCTGGCAGAGCCTGGGTTGGCAGAGCACATAAACAGCGACATAATCACACTACCTGAACTTACGGGGCGCGAAACTGACTGACACATCGCACATGAGAAATCCGAACGACGGTACGAGACGGTTAACAAAACGATAGCGCTACCAGATCAGACCAGGGCTGCAAAGCAGGTACACTTGGACACAACAGCAGGATTCAGCAGCAGCAACTTTCCTACGTCACACTGGGGCTTATTTACCAATGTTTTGTTCAGGAAACAAGATAGAGGGGAGAGAAATAATGAAGATAATAAATAAAATTCAGTGCACGCTTCAAACCGCACGTGAATGTTACCTTCAGGATGGCAAAATCGGAAGGCAGGAGTATGGAACGCCAGGGGAGATGTTCATTACTGCGCTACAAATGTTGCCGGAAACTTGAGACTGCTGTCCACTGCATGGTGAACTTATTCGTAATTGCATCATTGTGGCTACGAATACCAGAGAGCTCGGCTAGAAGTCACAGGTAAACGCGCGAAACCCGTCTTTGCAAAGCAGCTCCAGGGATCCTGAAAGGCCGCCAACATAGCGAGCTATGTTGTGTGATGGCGAAGACCGACAACGTCGGAGAGGTGAGGCATGGGAAGCTCAGCTATCCACCCAAGCGTACTCGCCGTCATCTGAAGCAAAGCAACTAGCGACGATTCTATAGCGAGAATAGAACATGGAAGTGGTGGTGGGGTCGCTTCCAGAAGCACGCGAGGTTTCAGCATGCCGCGCAAAGCGCCAAATGTTCAATGCGCCTAGAAAACTGGGATAATTCGGAGCTACTCGAATTTATTTGGTTCACTCAGGGGCCAGATGAAGTGAGCCCGTTAATAAATGACCTTTTTCTCTTTGTCAACTGCTGCGTTCAAGCAGTGGCGAGCTCTGATATGGGAGAGGCGTAGCCAACGAAGTCAACACAAAATGCGAAATCGATACAGCTGAGTTCGTAAGAGGTGGATTTCCAGACGCATTTTTTAGTGTGTTTCAAGTGCTGAGAAAATGTGCCCATAGCAGTCACTTTGCGAGGATAATTCAGCTGTTCGCAGTAATGTAGCCGTGAGGGGAAGATTAACAGTCCTTCAAGTCTTGAATTCTTAGTTTAAACGCATGTAGAAACGTGTACTAAAGCTTCCTCTAAACGCAGAAACTCTTTTCTGAGATAATCTCTCGACCGATTTTAATGAAATCTGTTGCATTTCAGAGAGAAAGTGGCTATTGGAAGCGGAGTTCCGATTTAGGGCCGGATAATTTTGAAAATACTTTTTTTTTTAATTTGGCAGTTTAAGAAAAAATAGAAGCACGAAGTTCGCAAATTCAAAGCTCTGCACCAAGACCAGATATTGCAGTTCTGTAAACTGCATCCCTTAGAGCATCCAAAGCGGGCAAATTTTATTGTCAATTTATACCTTGCGTGAATTGATTACATTGTTTACAAGGGTTTTGCAAAAGTTCTACTCACATATTAGTGTAAATTTGGGAACCATGTGTAATACATTAATTTTGTTCGCTTTAGATGTACTATTAGATGCAATTTACAGATTTTTTATATCAGTTTTGGTTGCTGAGTGACAGAGTTATAAACTTGATAGCTTCGTTTTCTGAAAATGTTCGATTTTCAACAATTTTTATTAAAACGTTGACAGCCTAACTCAACAATTCACTACCAACAGCCAGCAGATTCTAACGTTTTGTTTTAATGCAACAAACATAATTAAATACGGCGCAATGGTTGCTGAGAAAAATTATTTCTCTTTTCCAATGTATTTACATAAGAGCACTTGAGATGAAGCTTCCTCTTAAATGCGATTTGGGAAGATAGGCGCTCCGAGGAGTATTTACTCGCGGTAATTTCTCCGGAAAGACTACCGCAGTTCCGCGTCTTAAAACTGATTTCAGTGAATGCAGTTTCAGTCCTATATCTAATACTAAAACGTGGTTTTCCCATGCCGTTTCTCTCTCTCTTTCTTCTACGTGTTTACGCAACAAACGTCGACTGCTTACTGCGGCGTCAATATAAACACATATACCTTATAGAGCAGGAGAGACTCCTCCGAGCTCTACAGGTTAATACGTTCCCCCACCCAACCAGAAATCACCTCATAGCCCCTACACAATTCTCTCCGCAATGCCGCTTCTGCGCAGAGCCCGGGTCCCTCAGGCACATAGTAGGGGGTTGCAGAGCGGCAACAATAAATCCTCCGAGCCCTTACCCCACCAACGAGCTTTGGGAGAGAGCCTTGGCCAGCTCCCACCTCGAGGATCAGCAACGGCTGATTGCGAGGGCCCAGGACGCGGCCCGAGCTCAAGGCATTCTGGAATGAGGACGCCTCTCCAAAGCTGCATTCACCCAATAAAAATGTTTATTCTCTCTCTCTCTCTCTCTTATAGCAGACACAGTTAGAGAATGTAACTCGCATGCCTCAATAAAGCGCGCGCCAGAGAGGGTGTTATCACCTTATCTCGCAGTCGACAAGCAACCAATTGCAACAAGTGCACAACAATGACCCAGCAGTTCTGCCGTATAGAAGCGTCGCGATATCTCGGAGCATAGCTGCTCTCGGAGAACATTTGCTGCTCGACGCGGTGTATTATGCGCTTGTTTTATGTTAAATGATTACATTGATTCTCGCGGGAAGTAAATAAGGCATTCGTGTCGGTAAATTACAGCGACACTCAGCACAAACAATAAGTTTGCTCGTGTATGGCTACCTTGAAAAATGCCTTTTGTATCTATTTCGTAGCGAAAGGTTGGTTATTAGCGTAGAAAATAAAAACAATGCCTCGTTTCGAATTTTGCGCCACAACTTGGTCGTAGTCACGTGAGTATGTCATCACGGATTTGTTGCGTTTTCGCGTGTTGTGGACGTTTTCCTCCAAAAGAAGCGTCTTTTCTAGATTTCCTAGGCGGTTACTCTTTAAGGCCATGTACCCCTTCTGTACCCATTAACAGCTCAGCAGATGCGGGTAAAAAAATTCAAAACCCATGAAGAAGGAGGCAGGGAACTTCAAGCTGGCTTCGCCGCACACCTTTTGTTTTTGCGTTCGCTATTTTATTGCGATCACAATTATATGGACACTCCAAACTCATTTCTGCCGTCGCCGTGATGTTCCGCAGAAAGACCAAGGGCGATAGCACCGTCGCCGCGCGCCCAACGCTGTATGTCCCAGTGAAAGCGTGCGAGGGGAGACGACGATCGCGGCTCAATCTCGCCTGCGCCAAAGGGACGGAAGCGGAGAGGAAGCGCGCCGTCTTCCGTGGCGCGCGAGGCACCCAACGTGGCGAGGCACCAGAGGGAAGGGGAGGGAGGGCGGCGTTCTACACTTTTAGGCAAAGTTGCACCCTTTGGGGTGTGTCTCTGCCACACAACAGTAATCGTCGTCTGCCTTGCTTGCGTTTCCTATCTTGAAAACGGCGCGCCCGCTACTTTCCTGTTGGGTTTGCTATGTCATGCTGAGAACGCGCATGCCGTTCGTTACTGGAAAGTACCGGGCTCGCCGCGTTAAAGAAAGGAAATGCGGATAAGTTTATCGTTGTGTGGCAAAACCCGCCGTGGTTGCTCAGTGGCTATGGTGTTAGGCTGCTGAGCACGAGGCCGCGGGATCGAATACCGGCCACGGCGGCCGCATTTCGATGGGAGCGAAATGCGAAAACACCCGTGTACTTAGATTTTAGGTGCACGTTAAACAACCCCAGGTGGTCGAAATTTCCGGAGTCCTCCACTACAGCGTGCCTCATAATTAGATAGTGGTTTTGGCACGTAAAAACCCATAATTTAATTTTTTTTATCGTTGTGTGGCAAAAGGGTGTGATTGGGCTTAAGAGTGTACTCTGGCTGCAAGTGCATGCGCAACTGGCGGCTGCGCGCGGTCGCATCTTGAGAGCGATCTTAGGGGCAGTCTAGGTGCGTTGGCGGCTCGTAGCATTGTGCGTGCTGTGTGTTCTCCGAGCTCACTTTGCGTTGAAGCGATAGACAGCACGGAGGTCGCTCGCTGCTGCTGCCGCGTGAGGAAACGCGGACACTGACGGCGAGTGTCCGCGGTCATGGAGTTTGATTTAAAAAAAAAAATATGGGGTATTACGTGCCCAAACCACGATATGATTATGAGGAACGCCGTAGTGGGGACTCCGGATTGATTTTGACCACCCAGGGTTCTTTAACGTGCACCCAATGCATGTACACGGGTGTTTTTGCATTTCGCTCTCATAGAAATGCGGCTGCCGTTGCCTAGATTCGGTCCTGCAACCTCGGGCTTAGCAGCGAAGCACCACTACTGGCTTACAAGCGTAGTGGCTTACAAGTCACTACGCCACCACGACGAGTTCTGCAGTAAAAGCGAGAACGCTGCTGCAAACGAAAGAAATGTTTCGAATAACTTTACATGAAACAAAGCAAGGCACAATGGCTGTGCGAAATAAAATAATTTTGCTTGTAATCTTAAAGTTTAGCTGAGGGGGGGGGGGGGGGGGGGGGCGCTTGGCTGTTTTGCATCCTTTTGCATCTTTTTTGTTTTTTGCGTTAACAGAGGCGTGTCTTAGACTCCTGAAAACAGAGTTAGGTACGGAGGAACGAATGTCGTGTCTTAGCTGATTGAATGACGATTTGCCTGTATTTCACGTTGGCTAGCCTACCAGGCCATAAGCGCAGGTGAAATTAGAAAAACCATCTCAAGCTGTCTATTGTATGATTGCCAACGCATGTAGCTGGAATTTTGATGGATTATTATGTATTTTATTGGTAAAAATTAACTTCAAAACTTTCCGTTGAAGATGGTTTAACATTTTGACACTAGTGCGCTGGTGTGCGCGACATCATCCACACAATTACCATGCTGTGGATTTCCCAGGCGTTTTTTTTATATTCTTTTATATTACATTATTTTAAGCCGCATTTTTATATTCTGCGCCCGCATACTCGAAGCGCGTCTGAGCCTCTTTGTACGCCTATCAATTGCAAGAAAAGTGCTGATTCACTGTCGATCAGCCTGCCGCTCGTCCTTGCGGCTATCAGACAAGCCATTTCGGATTCGCGCTCGGCGATGAAAGCTGTTCGTGTGGCCCTGTGTTTTGTCTTTTATTATGTGTATTCTGTTTGCGTTCAGTACACTGCGTGTGTCATCGCGCGAATCTTGAATCTTGAATGTCCGTACGTCACGTGATGTAAGAGCTGTCAACTAAAGGCGATGCCCGGAATTACTGGGGTTGTGAGCGCTCTCTAGGCGGCGCACTACTAGTGACGTTTTTGCAAATTGAATTTTAAGTGCCACCGAATAAATTTTTATTTTATGTCTGGTTAAAAAAAATTGAAATACAGTTTTCTAGGGTGGTCTGATGTCTTCTTTACAGAAGGGGAGATGTTATAGGTCAGCGAACAAACGAATTTATTTGCCTGCGCTAGCAGAGATTATCTCGCCATTGCTGCTCTCGCCCATGTGTGGGGCTCACTGATGTAGCCTATGTTACCTAGGTATCCTGCATGGTCCCCGCTGCCCCGTGCACAGACTTCATGTAGTTGTACAGCGCACCGCAGATGCCGGTAAGCTGTCTACTATAAGAGTTGCATGCTATACATATGCCTCCTCTACCCTCTTAAGAGGTAACTTCCGTAGTGAAGACGCGGCCTTTTTTTTCTGCTTTGATCTCCGCAGCTGTTAAGTTTCGGCTTTCTCTCTTTATCACTTCTTCTGTTCCATTCTGTTGAGGCGGTGTTGTTGATTCCCGTCCCATCTCGTGCTGTAGATCAGCTAGCTTTACTGTGTCCGCTCCTTGATTTAGGCACACGCGAGTGCTGTTGCTGCGTCTGTTGCTGGGTCGGTGACAAAAGCATTAGGCATGAACTCCGCAATAAAACACAGTACCACGATTTCTGTAAGCTGCATCTACTCGGAGAGCTAAAAGCGGTCAAAATATTCATTACACACCGCCAAGAATTATACCAATAATTTGCAAATATTATTTTTTGTAAAGCCCGCGTAAACAACGCAAGGATTTCACGCAAATTGCAAACTGTTGCATTACATTTGTTCGCTTTAGATGGTCTAAGAAATACAGTTTAGAGTTGTGTTGTGTGTTTTTGGTGCAAAGTTGCCGAATTGTACACTTGGTACTTCATGTTTTTTTTTTTTATTTGCTGATTTCCGTCAGTTTTCATTAAGATGTTTCAGGCTCGAAATCAAAAATGTTTTTCCAGTGGTTGGTAGCTAGAGTTCAGCTTTATCTCTTAAATGCACCAAATTTCATTGAAATTGGTTCAGCAGTTGTTTGGTGAAAGCACTGCTGCGTTTCACATGCATTTGGATAGGAAAATCGGTTTTGCCCCCGATCTAAAGCTTCCTTTTAAGCCAACCACACGACGCGCAGAGATTAGAGGTCGATACGTAACACACTCTTCTCACAGGCGAAGAGCAGAGAAATGTGTATAGAAGGAATGGTTTCGCTACCACAGCGACGGCAGCTGCCGCCTGTATACGATGGTTTAAAAGAACGCTAATGTGGTCAGTCATTCTCGTTTTTCACTTCTTGAGACTCGCTATAAAGCAAATATGCTCACTCTATGCGACACGTACGTGTCTCATACAATGACGCATAACAAGGCGGAAGTCACCGAAAAAGGAACGACAAAGGGGATACTGCAAATAGTGTTGCAGATCAGCTGGTCAAAGCATTGCGTCAAAAGTCAAGTCGAGCATTCGCTTGCGTCTACCCCGCCAAATGCGCGTCATATGTCTTTGTAAGCCGTACATCTTTCCGTGGGTACCCAGTTAATCTTGAAACCTTGAAGGCTCCTAATCATCGGCACACGACAAAGTTGTGCTGCTGTTTGCACTGCCCTTGTGGCGGAGACTTCATTAACACAACTCGCGTACGCGAGGTTTTAAAAGTAAGACAAGCAAAGGGTGTACCCAAGAGTTTTCGGCACAGAACCGTTGCCGTTGTGCTAGAAGTCGTACGGGTAAGTATGGGGCATGATCTTTATATATATATATATTGCTTGTGGGAGGGGTGAAGTCGTAGTTATACCTTTGCGGTTGAAATGTGCTAGCCTAAATTGGTCATCGCCGCTGTATTACAAAGCGCAGTGGCCAAAATCAACAAGAAAAGGGCCAAGTAATAACACACCCAGGCGCAGGAGGATTGAAGTCGATATCAAGTTAACATGAGGCGCTGCTGAATTTAATAATACGACACGGCCTGGAGGTCGAACAACGAAGAAGTATGGGCTCGTAAGAGAGGATAGGCGCTTGACCCTATAGCTTCCAAATATCGACTGGCTAGCCCTCCACGTCATACCCCCCTCCCTCATTCAGAAAAAAAGTAAAGGAAGAAATGTAGTTCATGCGACTCCTGTAACCAAGATTATAAAAACTCTCGGGAACATTGAGCTCGTGCACTTTTCGAGCAAGTAAAAAAACATACACCGGCACTTCGCAAAGCTCAGCTGTTGAACTTATTTTTCTCTGGGTCGCAATGACTGTCTTGGTCAGTTTCGATGGGCTGCTATCGGAGGATCCTTTTCCAGAGGATCCTTTTCCAGTGCCCTCTTTACAACAAGATCCCTTCGACCATGCTCATCCCGAAACGCGCAATGCGGAAACTTGGACGAAAGTGCAGAACAAAAGACAAAAGGGGAGAGGACTTAAGCAGTGGGGGTGAGGGCGCTGATGTAAAGCTGTTTAATCTCCCAGCAATGTCTCTCACTTAAAGTTACCTTGAGCTTCAGAGCATAGCACCTAAATTAAGTGTCCCAAAAGACAGTTGTTAGTTCTTGTAAAAATGCTTGCAGCTTCGAAGGGCGAAGCACGCAAAGCGATCGAAACCTTTAGCGTTACGCGCGAGCTCCTCCGACGGTGTTCTAACAAGAGACAGTTATAGCAGAGCGCTGCATCCATGTGCGCACAAGGCTCATGCCGGCGTCGGAACGTGGAACGCTGTCCTCGCTACACTTCAGAGCCGATTGGCGAAGCGTGATGGCTCGTCTGCTTGGCTAGGTCGTTAAAGAGGACCAGCAGTCGGGCCACTTGGTCTTGCATAGCTGATGAAAGGATTTAGCGTGGTTGTCGCCGAGAAGCAAGCCTCACAGCCACACCGCAGTAACGTGGGCTACCTTTATGTACGCCCTTGTCCTCTTGTTTATTTCTTGTGCATGGTCCCGTAAGCGGTCATTCACGCAACACTCGGTTTGGCCGACGTATATGCTATCGAAGGACGCGGGCACGGCAGAAACCAGACCTCTAGTGCACCTGACGAACAACTTCTGGTGCCTTGTGCGGCGATCGCGTCCGCTTTCACAGAAAAATGCGATGGCACAGCTTCGAAAGCTTACTGGGGACCTAAAGAAACAAAAGACATACTGTGGCGGTTAGCAACTTTTTTTAGGTTGTGTGAGGTACGCCTTTTGCACATATGGTTTTACCGCCGGCCTCAACTGCGGAACTTGGGCCTCTGGACTTAGCCTTCGTGTTCCATGATTTACTTTATGTAGCAATGTCTCGGCTACATCACTCGATAGCATTCAGCATTCATAATTCACTTCTGAGATTTAAAATTTTCTTTCGGTGAGAGTCATGTCTGTTGGACGTATCAGTCACGTGCCGTGAAACAACTGCTGCTTTTTGACTCCGTGCCTACAAACGTTGGGAGAACAGCAGTAGCTACGTGTTGCTTAGAATCGGCTCTCCAAATGTCTTGCTCACACAAAATACGGTCCAGCTTCACTAGCCAAGCAGGCCGTTAATGGGCAGCTGGCCTCCCTTTGTCAGTCGTGAATCTGTGGTGTGGTTTATGTCATGCCCATATCTTGCGGTAGAATATATATCGGCCGAACTGAACGTTGCGTGAACCACAGCTTACGGGAGCGTGCGCAAACTTTAGGCAAGAAATATAACAAGGGCGCACAAATGCTAGCCTACGTCGCTATGCGTGCTTGTGAGGCTCGCTTCTCGGAGGCAATCACTCCGAGCAGGAGCGTCTTCAAGACGTGCGCTGCAAGCCTGCGTTATCAAAAAAAAAAAAAAAAAAACAGTCGCAGTTTCGCCCGAAAGGCCAACCATCGATTGCGATAGCAAATTAATAGAAAGCTGTACAAAGTAAGGATAGTAGTTTTATCGGCCATATAAACTTGTAAACATTCACTTATAACTAAATTAACAAGTATGGTATCGCGCGCGCACAAGTAAACATGAACACATCTCCCTCGATGACCATGCACACTCGCTGTCAAAACGCTGGAGTGAGGAAACGCGGCGGCAGCAGGGAGGGAATCGGCCTTCGTGCTATCTCTCGCTTCAATGCGAACTAAGTGGCGAGAATACAGCGCACACGAAGCTATGAGCACTCGGCACACTCTGTCGCCACCGCAGATTGATTTCAAGATAGGTCCTGCGCGGCCGCACCATACACAGCGGCCACCGAAGTATAGAGCTCCAAACACAATTTGCCAACTGTTATCGCACACAAGTGCTATAACATCGTGTGGACTTGCGAAAATCATGGCGACGCCGACGGCTGCAATGACGGCGGAAATGCGCTTGGAGTGTTCATGTAATTACAATCGCAATAGAGGTACATAGACTTGTATGAGCCGTCAGTTGCACGGTGCATCTCAGGATCTGAATTGTTGAGCACCCGTCTTTGATGTACGTGCGTCATCTTGTGATATTGCGGTATGCTTTATGTGCGCATGTGGGCCAATATCTATGTGTAAGTAAAATTCCTTCCTGCTATTCATCATCATCATCAGCTTGGTTCCGCCCACTGCAGGGCAAAGTACTCTCCCATACTTCTCCAACTACCCCCATCATGTGCAAATTGGAGAAGTATGGGAGAGGCCTGCTATTAAATAGTTGTAAGTAGCACTAGTGTTCGTTTCCCCTTCCTGTGTGTGCGTCTTACTTTTGCGGCACTAATCCCCCTCCTCATCAGCTAGCGAGGTCGTTTTTGCAGCCAAACTACTTGCGCGTCACTATAGCGTCTCTGTTCATCTCAGACCTTTCTAATCTCTAGCCGCATATACTCCGTCGATACCGTAACAGCCCGACGGCGATGGTGGCGACGGTGACGACGAAAACGCGCCTCGGGTGTCCGTATTATCTAAATATTAAACACAATTTGCCAACTTTTTTGCAGACAGTTTACACTTCCATTACCGTAATTACAAAATCAAAATTAATGCGCAACTTTTATACTACGTATAACAACCCAGCGATTGCGTTTACTAATGAAGCTTACAGAGTTGAGCTTTGCATGAGCTGTTGATGGCCGATAACGCTTGTCTGTCAAGGTGACACGGTAAAAATAAAACTAAAGAAAAGGTATGCTGCCTTGTGTAGGATGTTTCGGTATTACGTATATACCTGTAACACTATACGGCAACGTTAGTGAATGAATTAACGAGAGATAAATCTACCATTTAACCTCCCATGCGTTACATTGCTAGTCGAAGTACAGCGTCAAGAAAAGCGTGATCTGTTGACCTATTACTTCATCAAAATAATAAAGTGATTTAACGATCGAATTCATAACAAACGTTCCTAACCGTAAGTTTCCGGTTAGGCGCGATAAAAAAAAATTAAATGTCTAAGACAGCACCCCCCCCTCCCCCAACCAGTGCCTAAAATAATCTTAATGACCACGTTCTCTGAATTATCCATCATCCAACTTGACATTCAGTGCGCCTAATTACGCAACGGGTCGCGCTTTCTTGCAGCGCAGTCCATGTAATGTAAGCGCGGCGACATGCAAATGCTGCCTCGCGACCTAAGTGCCGGCACCGGTGGCGGATTATAAGCACGCCGGGAAAAAAATAAGAAAGAAACAAGTAGATTAAACAAGCCCACTTTACCGGCACTTTCGTCAAGTGAAGCAGTGAGCTTGAGTTGAGCTTTGCACTTTTGACTGCGTAATTAGGCTAGCTTAATGAACGCTTCGATGGCGTGTTTCGAACTGCCTGGCACTTTAGGAATGAAAATGTGGTGAACTATAAATAGAATCGAGTACTATTACTAGCTTTACTATTCAATGTAGACGTTGGGTCATTTATTTGGCTGGTCATGAAAAATCCCCACCGATCACAAGAGCTGCAATCCCCGAACAATTGGTGTCATAGATCCATTATGTAACGTAGCCGGCTGATTGTTGTACCTTCTTTCCAAAGAATATCTGCTTCACCAGGCACCTTCGCTTCTACGCCAATATTAGAGCTACATGTTTTATTGTTATTGTAGCTTGTCATGGTAAATATATCAGAATGAGCGTATGTCGCATGCGAAGCTGAGGAGCTTCAGTGCAAGAATATAATACTATCCACGCATAGTCTTCATCAGAGGCCAAGAAATTATTTCGTTACGATGCTGTCTACTAGGGGTGTGCGAATATTCCAAGCTTTCGAATAACGAACCGAATATTGTCCTATTGGATTCGGGCCACTCTTCGATTTGATCCTCGAATTAAATGGTCAATTTTTCAAAATCGGAATATTTCTCGAATACCTTTCGAATAGTTCTCGTGGTCGCCTGTACTCAATCAGAAATAAAATTGAAGCAAAAATGCGGTAACGTTCATCCAAACCACATTGAACATGACGTACCAGAGCACGCTGCGTCGCTCATAGAACCAGACTTCCGAAACACGATCAGTCGCAATAAAATGTTATTTAGACGTGGCATTCGCAGTGGCTATCGTTTCGTTCTGTTTGTAAGTGCAGCACCTGTCTGCTCTCATCGGATTAAATCTGGATACGTTTCATTCCAAAACACTTGACGTGACAACATCTCACGCGACCATTCAAACTAGGCAAAAAGTTATTTTCTTTTTTCGCACTGTCATCGCCGCAGACAACGCGCATTTCTGGCTTGGTCACGAAGGTGTACACAGATTTTAATTGGTCCATAAGATGGAACCCTCTGTTTACGAACAAACTGCTTAGTTGTTTACAATGCTCTTCTTGGGCTTTTATTAAGGTATGTCTTATAATGGGAACTGTAATGGCAGCAACTTTCTAATGTTTGAATACCATAACGTGAAAATTCTTCGATATCAATGGTGAGAAGGCTGTACGTTGGTAGCAAACTATTCGAAAATTTAAAAGAAAAGTTAAATTATGGAGTTTTACGTGCCGAAACCGTGATCTGATTATGAGGCACGCCGTAGTGGGGGACCCCGAAAATTGGGACCACCTGGGGTTCTTTAACGTGCAGCTAAATCTAAGTACACGGGTGTTTTCGCATTTCGCCCGCATCGAAATGCGGCCGCCATGTCCGGGATTCGATCCCGCCACCTCGTGCTTAGCAGCCCAACGCCATAGCCACTAAGAAACGGGGGCGGGTTATTCGAAAATTATTTGATAATCGGTTCTATGCGCTCCTGGCACTATTCGAATCGTATTCGATTTGGTTTCAAAAACTACTATTAGCACGCCCCTACTGTCTGTCTAACTGACGCCTTAAGAGGAAGCTTTAGCTCGGGTGCTCCTATCTAAATACATGTAAAAGCAGAATTCGTTTTTCTCGGCAACCACTGCACCAAATTTGACGAAGTTTGTTAACTTAAAAACTTAAAATCTAGTGATTGTTGGTTTCGAATTTCTTAGTTGGGTCGTCAATTTTTTATTAAAAATTGGCAAAGATCGAAAATTTTCAGAGAACGAAACTATCAAGTTTACAACTCTGTAACTCAACAACAAAAAATGATAATACAATTCCGTGAATTGCATCTAATAGTACATCTAAAGCGGACAAAATTTATATGTTACACATGAATATCAAAAAATTTGGTAATATGGAAATACAGCTTTTCCAGAACACCTGTAAATAACGTAACAAATTCACGAGAGATATAAAATAACATATAGAATTTATCCGCTTTCAATGATCTAATGGATGCCGTTTACAGAACCGCGATATCTGTTCTTGGTGCAGAGCTATGAATTTGTAAACTTAGTGCTACCATTTCTCTAGAACTTTAGAATTTTTGAAAATCTACAATACAACAAATTTCATCAAAATTGGTCCAGGGGTTATCTTAGAAAAATGTTTTTGCGTTTTACATGTATTTGACTAGGCCGCGTCGGAGTTGGGCCCGCGTCAGGCACGTACCCCAGGGAGGGGGCCCGGGGGGGCACCGCCCCCCCCCCCCCCCCGACATTAAGACGCATACCTCGCCCCCCGCTCCCACGCCACCATTTCTCCCACACATTCCTAAAGCGCCGCCAAATCAGTGTTGACACTTGACAGCTGTTCGGCGGTCAACATTTTGCTGCCTTTTTCACTCCTTTTGGATGGCGGTAGTTATCGGAATCTCCTGGGATGTGAAGGCCAGTTTCCTCATCGATTCGGTGCCTACGCGATTAACTGGAGATGCATTCAGTTGTCGCCGTCTTTTCGACGGTCACGCGCATCGCTGTTGCTTCTTTAGTTCAAGCTTCTTTGTTTAGACTTATCCAGGGACAAGGAAAGGGATTCAGTTCGTGGTCAGCTGGTCTGTATGCACGTGGAACGGGTTGCGGCCAGAGACAACGACAATTGCGTTAAAACGCCAATTGCGTTTAATTCTTCCTTTTGCTTCGTTATTTCCTCAAGTAAAGCTCGCCGCGACGCTGACAGATTCTCGGCACCACATACCCGCGATATTGGTTAGATAAGATGGAAAATAATATAATACGAGACAGCGTCCCTCATCAAACCCTGCAATAACCCTTAAACTCAGAAACAATATGACTGTCACCCGTTAACTCGTCTGTTTTACCCTAATTGTAGAGCTCTTTTCGTGCAAAATTGCCAACTGGAAACAAGAGTCGCAAAGAGTTGAGAAATGAGGGGATCTACTAAGGGAGACAGCCAAGGCAACAGCCAAACAGGAAGGAAGGCGAAAATTAACAAATTTAACCGTTGTTTACGAAAATAATAATGGATCAACATATTTTTATTTAAAACGGAAATAGAACAGAAAAAGGAAGTGGAGAACAGTTCCGTGTGTTCTGAATGACGCTTCTACAGTTATCATTCGAGCCACCTAACGTAGCCACTTCTCTGCTTTGCTTATGTAGGTGTTTTTCTAACCTTCCGCGGTGGGCGTAGTACGTCTAGAATCGCAGCGTCCTGCACTCTACGCGGTTATACGGGACTGGCAGCCACGCATCGTTACGTAACTTCCCAAATAACAATACTAGTCGGTTGTGGCACTTCACTTCGTAGAGCATAAGCGAGGGATCCAAACGAACTGTGATTGTTCCCCAAATGTACATTTCTCATCATTCTTCCAGAACTAATTCAATAAACGCTGCTATAGTCGGATACAAATTAAGTCTGCAATGAAGCCCCGCCACGCTCTCATAACCGCCAGCCACTGTTCCTCCACGAGGCTGCGAATAATTCTTACTTGAAACTTTTCCTGTTACCCAAATACGGCGGTAACCACAAAAATAAAATTACTGGCGTGTAATTTTATACATTTTGCCTCGCCCGTTATAGTGGAATGGCCAAATCCTAATTCTTTATTGAAATAAAATAACATGCTTGCTTTTCTGCAACTATTTATTGTCAAGTTTCACTTCAGTTGGCAGTGAAGTTTCATGAGTGAAACGGGTTGATCAGTGAAATGAACGGCACCGCAGACTTTTGAAGAGCGAAATGCTCAGACTCCATACATTTTGTCCATGTCTGTTGCACACCTCATTGCTTCCGCCAATGAAAAGATTCTTCAAGAACAGCAGACGCTCCGGAGGTATCAAGTGCGACGTCATTTTGAAAAGGCTGCATGACGACAAATTTGTTTGCTTCTGTGATTGGCGGGCGAAGTAACACGACTCCGCGCAGTTTGTGTGCCTTGGTTGCCAACTGCTGTTTTTTTTAAGTGGTATTGTACTAAAGTAATCTTTATTTTGCACTTTGGCTTCTTTACTTGTCCTTGGAAGCGTTCTTCCTGCACTTCTTTCCTGCACAAGTCCATTTGACGTAGTTCCTTGACTGCCAAGTAAAAGAAAGGTGTATCGCACAGGCGTACCTGTAAAATACACCTTATTTCATTTCTCTTTTGTGGGTTTACGCATTTTTATGGCGAATGGTGGACGTTATTCACATTTGTACTAGTAAAGTACCCCCCCCTCATTTGCATATAAGTTACCTTGGTTTGCCCCCCCCCCCCCCCCCCCCGCGAAAAAAAATTCTGGGTACGTTCCTGGCCCGAGCTAAAGCTTCCTCTTAAGCGAGATCTCCTCATTACATGCTGGAATACACGGGGGAAATATTGCCCTAGTTCGCAGAGAATAATGTTGGTTGAGTAAAAAAGAAAAAGTGGCAGAACTGATATCACGATGACTGTCGACGGCAATGCGTTTATCATTTTATCAATATAGCGACACAACGCATTGCCACCGTCGAAAGGAGTTATGCATCAGGCGTGTACTACAGCGGGACTCCTCTTTCGTGCTTCCCCAAGAACACTCGGCGCCATCTAGCTTGTGTGGGGCCTCCGAAATGCACGCGCGCGAGCGCAAAGAAACGTGTCATGCGGTCAGCCGGGCTCCTCGCTCGTGCTTCTTTCTGGACCCGCTGCACCATCTATCGTGGCACTGCAGGAGAATTCCGCGCGTGGCCTCCGAGACCAGAAGCGTGGCGCGCTGGTGCCTGCGAATGCTTAGAATCGTTCCCTCGCTTGCCGCACAACAATTGACGCATACTCAGTGACCCAAGTCGGCGAGACGTTCATTGAAGAGTGGCACATACCCAGCGCATTCCTGGCGCAGCTCGCTAAAGAGTTGGCGCGAAAAATGTTCATTGAAAAGTGGGGCATACACAATGGATTTGTGGCGCAGCATGCTTAAGCGTCGGGCTGCTGTCCTTGAACCCTTGTGACGCGCGTTCGATTCCGCTCAGCATGGGAGAAATTTAACGGATCTTTTTCGCAATTGTAGAGCGCCACATTCCCAGTGGCAGATACCTAGCGACCCAAGTTGGCATCAAAGAGGTTCATTGAAGATCAGCATAGACCGAGTGGCACATGCCCAGTGCTCCAAGTCGGCGTCGAAGAGTTTCTTCAAACTTCGAAATTTTTCGCATGTGTGACGCATCTGATGATTTAGAGCGCCGCTCCTAGGCGCCCGTTCCTGTGGCCAGCGTCGGCGTTCCTCGCAATAATTATGGGGTTTTACGTGCCAAAACCACTTTCTGATTATGAGGCACGCCGTAGTGGAGGACTCCGGAAATTTCGACCACCTGGGGTTCTTTAACGTGCCGGCGTTCCTCGCAACGAGCACAGCGAAGGATGAAAGAGCGAATGCGCAGCTCAGCGGGGAATGAAAGATGGCGATAGCCAAGAGAGCGCGAGGAGGAGGGTGCAGCGGAACCATGAGGCGTAAAGCGGAGGAGGGAGATATGGCGAAAGCGTGAGAAGAAAAACGTAGTGCCGCGCAAGATGGGCTCTGCGGTGACTGTACGAGATGGCGCTGCCGAGTAGCTCGCGTCGTCTGTTCACCGATGATGCCACCGATACCATATTTAGAGAGAGAGATAAGCGGGATGGGAGAGGTAGGTCCGATACCATATATGGAAATATATGGAAAGAAAGTGTTGCATGAGCTGAGGTCTATTTGCGGCTACTGCCGTGAATCGTGCCCACGCATCACCCATGCGCTGCCTCTCGCGATCTCCCGATTAGCGAGGCAGTCGCGCCACATTTCGTTCCGTTTGCTACGTTCCCGAGCTAGATTGCCCGGTAGATTGCCCGCGCCAGTCAATATGCCGCGATATGAAAACACTTATATAGCTGAGCGCAAGTTTAGCATTAGGGAGTATCGCAATCATCGGTGAATTCTTACAGCGAAGCTGTTAAGGGATAGTGCCCCCAGGATCGTGTCCGTGTGTAGACACAAAACTCCCCATACATGGGTCGATCCCAAAGATAGTGCAATGCCGGGCCGACCCGCGGTAAAGGTGAAGCAGGCGTTAAGCACTACCTTACCACAAACGCACATTTCTGATGTACCATGTGGTTAAATAACGTCAAACCATTATATGTCCCATTACGCGAAAATCCCTCGCAGTCGGTGGCGTAACCGAATCACGGTACCGACGGTGCGAAGAGTAAACACGCGTCAAAAAGCGCTCTGATTGGCGTAAAATTTCTCAGAGAGGCTCCTGTAAACAAGGTAAATTAATGGCTTTGAAAAGAAAATGCGGTACGTTTGGCCTGAGTGGGAATAGAACCCGGGCCTCCGGTGTACCAAACGAGCACGCATCCCCGACGCCACGGTGGCTCCACGGTTCTGGTTAACTAAAGGTGTGCCTAGTGCGTGCGTCATTGTGAACGCGACGACGCAGCTAATTGGGAGGAGGTAGCGATACGTCATGGGTATATCAAATAAACAGCATTAAGAGGAAGCTTTAGCTCCCGTGATCCTATCTAAACACATGTAAAAGGAGAATTCGTTCTTCTCGGCAACCACTGCACCAAACTTGACGAGGTTTGTTGCATTTAATAGAAAAACGTAAAATCGAGTGACTGTTGGTTTCGAATTTTTTTATTTAGGTCGTCAATGTTTTAGTAAAAATTAGCAAAAATCACAAATTTTCAGAAAACGAAACTATCAAGTTTTCAACTCTGTAACTCAGCAATGAAACATGATATCACAATTCTGTTAATTGCATCTCACAGTAGATCTAAAGCAGACAAAAATGATATGTCAGATATGAATCTCAATATATTTGGTGATATGAAAATCAACCTTTTACAGAACCCTTGTCCACAACGTAGCGAATTCACGTAAAATACAAATTGACATATCGAATTTGTTCACTTTTAATGATCTAACGGATTTTGTTTACAGAACCGCGATATCTGTGCTTGATGCAGAGTTACTAATTTGTAAAATTCGTGCCTGTATTATTTTTTTCGTACTTTGGAATTTTCGAAATTTATTTTAACAAATTTCAGGCCCTAAATCGAAATTCCGCTTCCAACAGTAAATAGAATTTAAAATTCTCCCTCAAATGTAACAAATTCATTAAAATCGGTCCAGGGGTTATCTCAGAAAAGCGTTTCTGCGTTTTACATGTATTTGAATAGGCCGCGTCGGAGTTGGGCCCCACCTACCTAAAGCTTCCTCTTAATGTCTAATTGGTCGCCACTGTGCGGTCCTTCTAGTTATCAACTCCTCGCGGGCAAGCGAGCGCGTTGAGACGCTCGGCGTGTTTTGATTTGGCCTTACCGAGGCGCAGTTAGGACACAGCCGAGAGCTTGTGCTGACACTGAACGCACGGAGACAAACATTTTACCAAAGAGACTATAACGCTTTCGCATTCCCACAAGTAAGCAGTCTTAAGTGTCTCTGCCGAATTTTTATGCATAGTTGAGATCATGCAATTCCTAAATACGTGTACCGTCGCCGAGAGTACTGTGCTCTCTACAATCGCTTCGCTGCTGGGATTGGCTAACTTGTTACATAACAATGACGTTAGTTCATGCGTGGACCAGCTTACATCAACTGTACAAAGTGCTATGTAAGAATGTATACGAAAATTCTGAAGAAGAAACAGAAAATTTCCTGAATGATTTTCGTATTAGCTGAAATATTACTTCCGCAGTAAGGCAACGGTTCCAGAACCTTTACAAGGAAATGAACGACGAATATTGGTTCCAACGGTTTGCTATTTTGCCGAACAGTGGCCAAACAAATTCTTCGTCGCGGTGAAACGCGTTGCCATGAAAATATCGAAGTGAACTTTAAAACTGGCCCTCAGAGTTCCTGGCGCTATGCAAGGATGCAAAGAAAAAATAAAGCAAGTTCAACTGTTCTTAAAAACTCTGGCACGATGTACGTTAAGCCAGAAGATACCAGTATCTGCGACATGTTCGCCGAGCACTTTTGCGCCTGTTTTTCTTCGGCATTATCCCCGGAAGATGACGTCACCTTAGCAGACGGTTCAGACTATCTCTTTTTGTTATCACTGAGCTCGAGGTTTGCTATTGCATAAGAAAACTCATGGCGAAATTTTCGACAGGTTATGATGGCATTCCCAACTTCATAATCAAAGGCTGCACAGAAATATTTGTTCCTATTTTGACCAACGTGTTTGATATTTCTTTACGAAGTGGGATTTTCCGTTCGAATAGCCTGTGTTCAAGGTTGGCGATCATTGTGACGTGAGAACTTCCGGCCTGTTTCTCTTCTTTCAGTGTTTTCAAAGGTTTTTGAAATGGTAATACATGAACGAGTGTACGTTTATCTTAAGGGCAAGATTTCTCCCCTTCAACATGGGTTTGTGCAACGTAGATAAGTAGAAACCAACATAAACACTTTTCTCAGTTACACCACGCCGGCCGTATTTACCCGCAGTTAAATGGACACAGTGTACTTTGATTTGACGAAAGCTTTTGACAAAGTGTGTCATCAGCTACTGCTCCTTAAACTACACAAAAATGATTGGTGCAATTTATACTGTAAGGGGTTCGAAAGCTGCCTTTCTAATCGAGTAAATTTTGCAATATTTGTTTGGTAAAGTTTCCAGCCCATTTACATTTTTGTGTGGAGTACATACCTCAAGACTCCCATTCAGGACCACTTTTATTTTTGGTGTTTGTAGATGATTTGCTCTGTTCTAAAGTTAAGTCAGAAACTTTGATGTTTGCTGATGATTTGACTTTGTTTCGGAGAATAAACTGCGTAAATTACTGCCATGCATTGCAGGAGGACGTTTCTTTTTTCATCAGGGGCGTGTTGCTAATAGACTTTAACGTCAAGAAAGTGAGTGTGGTGTCTTTTACCAGAAAGCTTGTGCAGACGAATTTTAAATTCACTTTGTCGAGTGATAGTATTCGTTGTGTGCTTGATATCCGTGACCTTGCGGTTTATGTAGATTCAAGGCTGAATTTTCACCTTCGTGTATTATGTATTGTGATTCGTGCCATGAAGCATTTAAGCGTAATACCTACACTTTCAAAGACGTTTCGGCATCCCGATTGTTTCAAAACATTGTTCTGCACATAAGTCAGGTCTCTATAAGAGTTTGCTTCTGCTGTGTGGAATTCTATTAGTACCCATCAAAGTAACTTAATATAAACCGTCCCAGCGTCGGTTCTTTCGCACTTACTACGGCAGATATATTCGTTGACGTCGATACTATAACTACACAAGCCTGTTAGTGGACTTAAGTACGATTTATTTGCGTGACAGGAGACTTACGTGTGATCTAAAGTTCCTGCTACGAGTAAGGCATGGGCTCATTGATTGTCATGTGTTATTAGCATCGTTGCAGTTTCGGGTTCAGTCATGCAGGTGTTTCGACGTGTTTTACCCTAATCTTTCTCTAACTTGCCCCATGACACGGCTGCAGCAGATGTACAATGCCAGTTCATCTGACATCTGACAGTTCAATTGAGTGTCTGTTGGCGCACATGATGTATGACGTAGTTGAGTTCAGCAAGCACATATTTTCAAGATTCTTATACAAACTTATGCCTTGTATATTTACTTTGGCATGCAATATTGCTGGAAACGTTGTTCTGCTTTCATATTTCATTGTATTCTTGTATGTACTAGTGATCTGGCGCCAAGGCTTTACAGCTGTTGACTGGCAGTGAAATAAGCAATAAACAAATTGAACGATAAACAGCAGAACGATGCGCTTCCCATTCGACCACCAACTACCAAGTGACTCAGGTAGGCGGGATGACGGTTAGATACAAACACACATAGATAGATACTTGGCCCCCGGAAAGTGCGTGAAGGTACCTTAAAGGGAAGCTGAAGAGTCTGTCGAATTCAATAAGACGCTCATATACGGATGCGGGAAGAATTAGAATTGGAAGAATTGGAAGAACTAGAGGGCAGTAAATGGGATATAATAGGGCTCAGTGAAGTTAGGAGGCCAAAAGAAGCATATACAGTGCTCAGAAGCGGGCACGTCCTGTGCTACCGGGGCTTAGCGGAGAGACGAGAACTAGGAGTAGGATTCCTGATTAATAAGAATATAGCTGGTAACATACAGGAATTCTATAGCATTAACGAGAGGGTGGCATGTCTTGTTCTGAAACTTAATAAGAGGTACAATATGAAGGTTGTACAGGTCTACGCCCCTACATCCAGTCATGATGGCCAGGAAGTCGAAAGCTTCTATGAAGACGTGGAATCGGCGATGGGTAGAGTGAAAACAAAATACACTATACTCATGGGCGATTTCAATGCAAAGGCAGGCAAGAAGCAGGCTGGAGACAAGGCAGTGGGGGAATATGGCATAGGCACTAGGAATAGCAGGGGAGAGTTATTAGTAGAGTTTGCGGAACAGAATAATATGCGGATAATGAATACCTTCTTCCGCAAGCGGGATAGCCGAAAGTGGACGTGGAGGAGCCCGAACGGCGAGACTAGAAATGAAATAGACCTCATACTCTGCGCTAACCCTGGCATCATACAAGATGTGGACGTGCTCGGTAAGGTGCGCTGCAGTGACCACAGGATGGTAAGAACTCGAATTAGCCTAGACCTGAGGAGGGAACGGAAGAAACTGGTACATAAGAAGCCGATCAATGAGTTAGCGGTAAGAGGGAAAATAGAGGAATTCCAGATCAAGCTACAGAACAGGTATTAGGCCTTAACTCAGGAAGAGGACCTTAGTGTTGAAGCAATGAACGACAATCTTGTGGGCATCATTAAGGAGTGTGCAATAGAAGTCGGCGGTAACTCCGTTAGACAGGATACCAGTAAGCTATCGCAGGAGACGAAAGATCTGATCAAGAAACGCCAATGTATGAAAGCCTCTAACCCTACAGCTAGAATAGAACTGGCAGAACTTTCGAAGTTAATCAACAAGCGTAAGACAGCTGACATAAGGAAATATAATATGGATAGAATTGAACAAGCTCTCAGGGACGGAGGAAGCCTAAAAGCAGTGAAGAAAAAACTAGGAATTGGCAAGAATCAGATGTATGCGTTAAGAGACAAAGCCGGCAATATCATTACTAATATGGATGAGATAGTTCAAGTGGCTGAGGAGTTCTATAGAGATTTATACAGTACGAGTGGCACCCACGATGAAAATGGAAGAGAGAATAGTCTAGAGAAATTCGAAATCCCACAAGTAACGCCGGAAGAAGTAAGGAAAGCCTTGGGAGCTATGCAAAGGGGCAAGGCAGCTGGGGAGGATCAGGTAACAGCAGATTTGTTGAAGGACGGTGGGCAGATTGTTCTAGAAAAACTGGCCACCCTGTATACACAATGCCTCATGACCTCGAGCGTACCGGAATCTTGGAAGAACGCTAACATAATCCTAATCCATAAGAAAGGGGACGCCAAAGACTTGAAAAATTATAGACCGATCAGCTTACTGTCCGTTGCCTACAAAGTATTTACTAAGGTAATCGCAAATAGAATCAGGAACACCTTAGACTTCCGTCAACCAAAGGACCAGGCAGGATTCCGTAAAGGCTACTCAACAATAGATCATATTCACACTATCAATCAGGTGATAGAGAAATGTGCGGAATATAACCAACCATTATATATAGCTTTCATTGATTACGAGAAAGCGTTTGATTCAGTCGAAACCTCAGCAGTCATGGAGGCATAGCGGAATCAGGGTGTAGACGAGCCGTGTGTAAAAATACTGAAAGATATCTATAGCGGCTCCACAGATACTGTAGTCCTCCATAAAGAAAGCAGCAAAATCCCAATAGAGAAAGGCGTCAGGCAGGGAGATACGATCTCTCCAATGCTATTCACAGCGTGTTTACAGGAGGTA
This sequence comes from Dermacentor andersoni, assembly GCF_023375885.2. NCBI lineage: Eukaryota > Metazoa > Arthropoda > Arachnida > Ixodida > Ixodidae > Dermacentor > Dermacentor andersoni. Next base: position 80,507,110 of record NC_092814.1, read on the forward strand.
TTCAGAGACCTGGATTGGGAAGAATTGGGGATAAGAGTAAATGGAGAATACCTTAGTAACTTGCGCTTCGCTGATGATATTGCCTTGCTTAGTAATTCAGGGGAGCAACTGCAATGCATGCTCACTGACCTGGAGAGGCAGAGCAGAAGGGTGGGACTAAAAATTAATCTGCAGAAAACTAAAGTAATGTTTAACAGTCTCGGAAGGGAACAGCAGTTTACGATAGGTAGCGAGGCACTAGAAGTGGTAAGGGAATACATCTACTTAGGACAGGTAGTGACTCCTGATCCGGATCATGAGAGAGAAATAATCAGAAGAATAAGAATGGGCTGGGGTGCGTTTGGCATGCATTCGCAGATCATGAGCAGCAGGTTGCCATTATCCCTCAAGAGAAAAGTGTATAACAGCTGTTTCTTACCAGTACTCACGTACGGGGCAGAAACCTGGAGGCTTACGAAAAGGGTTCTACTTAAATTGAGGATGACGCAACGAGCTATGGAAAGAAGAATGATAGGTGTAACGTTAAGGGATAAGAAAAGAGCAGATTGGGTAAGGGAACAAACGCGCGTTAATGACATCTTAGCTGAAATCAAGAAAAAGAAATGGGCATGGGCAGGACATGTAATGAGGAGGGAAGATAACCGATGGTCATTAAGGGTTACGGACTGAATTCCGAGGGAAGGGAAGCGTAGCAGGGGGCGACAGAAAGTTAGGTGGGCAGATGTGATGAGGAAGTTTGGAGGGTCAACATGGCCACAATTAGTACATGACCGGGGCAGTGGGAGAAGTATGGGAGAGGCCTTTGCCCTGCAGTGGGCGTAACCTGGCTGATGATGATGATGATGATGATGATGATGATGATGATACGGATGCGGGAACCTTATAAACTATGTAGGTAAAATTTGGGGGTTTATTTTCAATTAGGAGCGACGTAATCGTCGGTTGAAATTGCGCTGTAGCTCCGCCCCCCGTCGAATGCCGCACGCTTCTGCTGACGCTGACGATGCGAGCGGAGACCGGAAACCGCGGTGTTGTGACGTCAACTCTAGTGTTTCGTTCCTTCGCAGCGTCCGTGACCGTGCCTGACCGCGCTTGTTTCTGCGTACGTGCCATCGTAATCTGCTTCGATCGACCCTGCATTGGTTGGTGCGTCTGCGTGTATGTAGAGTGGTAGTCAACGTGCGTGGTAGTCAACGTGAGTGGTAATCAACGTGAGTGGTAGTCAACGTGGTAGTCAACAGATGAAGGTCACTACACGTACTGCATGAACCGGGAAGCTTTTCACGCGTTTAAACCGTCTTTGTAGATTGCCGACAGCTTTGGACAGCGCACAAATGCCGACGATCGCATCCCCGCTTACGTTCCACGAGGAGGCATGCAGGAACACAACACTACAGTTGTTTCACCGGAAACGAGCTCACTAGATCGGCGAAAGATCGGCGAGATCACTAGATCGCTTTGCAAAAAACATACTCACCAAAGAGCATTTCCAACACGAGGAGATCCCAAGACTTTGCTTTCGTTCTCGTCGAAAGCACTGCTCACACCAGCATCGTTTGCTTCTTCGAGAGGCCGGCTCTTCGCGATCGGCTCCTACGTGTAGGGAGTAACGCCGAACTCCTCAGAAAAACGCAGTCTCTCTAAATTTTCTATTACCGTCTCAGAAAAACAGCACCAAACTACCTGGCACCGCGCTTCATGTGTAGCGGCAGCGGTCGGTTACTAGTGTTGACGTCACGAGGCGCCCGACCAATCACAGGCGGAAACGAGACGCCCGAGCTGGGCGTGTCCGCTGCTGCACTTTTCGTCGAAATAAAATATGTTTGCGCTTTCTTTCGCTCAATTTCGATACGATATTCGAATTCGGAGAGTTGAAAACCATTATGTACAGATGTTCACTCATTTTTTCTGGAACACCTTTCAGCTTCCCTTTAAGAATGCTGACGGATTAAAATGATAAGATTATACGTACGAGAATTGCATTCCCGGAATCTGCACCTCATGAGCATCGTCCCAGCGCCACACTATAAGGTGGCAGAATTCACGTGACTCTTGCACGCGTTTTGTGTCTCTGCATCTGTTCGTCGTACGAGGGCAGTGGCTTCACTAGGCGGTGCGGCGAGCGCCATCAATGGTACAAGGTGCCACGACGTGCGTGCATTGCAGAATGCCTTTGATCCTTCTAGAACACTGAACTATTTGTTGCTCCTGACGAAGGTTTTCTCGACATTCCAACCTCGTCCGTTGAAATCACCTCGCCAACACAGGGTCGCACTTATGCAAGCACCCAAAACAAGGTATATAAGAAACTCAGTAAATGAATAAATTTAATATAACCCGGAAGATTGAAGGAGGCAGGAGTAGATTTTAATGAAGAGAAAGGAGAAGAGGTCGGCCTGGAGAGAAAAAAATTTAAGATTACTGCTATTACTTATATCCTCCCCCGCTTGCCTTTACTGTTTCTACGCAAGAGCGTCAAATGGCCAATTAAGCGAAAAAGCCGGCGTCTGTCCTCTGTAGCAGCGAAATGGCCGGTGGTGGTAACAACTTTATTGAGATTCTGCTCAGTGGCAGGCCCGAGTCCTAGGATGGCCCCTCACGAGGAGTGACCCTTTCGGCCCAGGCAACGAGGGCTTTTTGTAGTTTTTCATCCGGCGTTCTGAGCAGCTCATTCCACGTCTCTTCTGAGGGAGCTGGCAGGAGCGACCTGGGAGGGGGTAAGCCCTCGCACCCCCAAAGAATGTGATTTTGGGTAGCCAATATCTGATTTGTGCAGTTTTTACATATTGGGTTCCATCACCCGTTGGTAATTATGGCCAGCCAATGTAGGCTGGGGAACGACTTAGTTTGGATTCGACGCAGGATCGAGGCTTGCGCTCGCGTGAAGCTTGCGTTTGGAGGCGGGTAGATTCGCCTTTTTTGCTTGTAGTAGTTTGTTATCTCGTGGTATGTCGTCGGTGCCTCATCCATGGGATCCGAGTCTGAGGGGCACACCTCCCGGTTGATTAGACCTCGGGCTACCCAGTGCGCCTCCTCATTCCCTTGATTCCCCGAATGGGCAGGGACCCATACGAGTTCAACAGTATTTTCATTTGTAAAGTCCCGTAGGACTCGCGCTGCACAGACGCCTATGCTGCCTCTCGAAAAGTTTTCGATTGCCCTTTTGGAGTCGCTTATGATAGTTCTCACGGAGGGATTCATGATGGCCAAAGCAGTGGCAGTCTCTTCGGCTTCCACGGTGGACGCTGTTTTTATGGTCGCGGCGTTGAGGATATGGGTTATGACGCAGCCAATGGGAATTTACCGGCCATTTCGACGCCAAACTTACGTAGTGAGCGTCGAAATGGCCGGTAAATTCCCATTGGCTGCGTCACCACGCCACGAGCTTGCCTTGACGGAGCAGAGCGGGTGAAAGGCAACACCTGCAGCGCTAGCGCGCCAGATGCTGCGTGAGGGAAGAAGGCATTGTCGCGACGCCATGTCACCCTCGCTCTCGCTCTCGGAAGCCTGTGTTATTCCTGCGTTCTTTGGCCGCGCAAGGTCTCGCTTGTGTTCTAACTGCGCCTCGCTAAGGCTAAATCAAAACGCGCCAAGCGTCTCAACCCGCTCGCTGGCCCGTGAGGAGTTCATAACTGGAAGGACCGCTCAGTGACGTTCAATTGGGCAATAAAGTTTTCGCATTCACAACTCATAAGAAGTGCTTAGGTGTCCTCGGATTTTTGTACGCCTGTTTTAACACATGTTAGAGATGGGCAAAAATCAGTGCGTAAGGGATAAGTTTGGATATGTATGGCGTAATTTCTTTACTACCCTCTAATAAGGAACCCGTCGTGAAAGATTATTGATTATGGCATTGCGCTGCTGAGCTCGAGGTCGTGGCTTAGATCCCGGCAGCGGCGGCGCCATTTCGATGGTTGCAAAATACAAAAGAAAACTCGCGCACTTTAGATTTAGATCCATATTCAACAAGCCCAGGTGGTCAAAATTAATCCCGAGTTCCCCACTGGTGTCTCAAGCCTCGCTGTTTTGGCACGTAAAACCACATAAATAATTTAATTTTATTTAATAAAGAAGCAAGCCCCACGTTGTTGATACGGATGCTATACAAGGTGTCCCAGCTAAAACAGCAACAAAAAAAAGATTAAGAAAACACGGTACACGATGTGATTACAAGACCCATGGTGTTCGGTCGGCAGATATCTGACGACCGAACACCACGTTTTAAAATCGTGTCTTGCACCATGTTTTTTTTTTTTTCAAATAGCTTTTTTCGTTGAACAGATTGGTTAAAGTTAACCGGGACACCCTATATAGCACCTCCGTGGCTTACCGTTGTCTGGTGCAGCACTAAACTCTGAAGAAGTGTTCAGAGCCAAAGTCAAATGCAGACAAGGCTTGGTACTTTCCGATTTGAGGATATACCTGACGGTTATCTCTTTCGCAACGAGCTCACAGCCGATTTTAACATCCCCCCCCCTCCCCCGCCAAAGCTTTTCCGAAATGGTTCCTTTACGGACTCCCCAAAGTTTTCGGGAGGAGCGTACGATGCCGTTGTTTCATCCGTAAAAAAAAAGAGAGAGAGAACAGAAGAGAATGAGAAAGAACCAGCTACCATTGAGCTTCTTACAGCCAACAGCAATGCTAGTAAAAAGAGCGCTGGTCACTTGAGAATTCTAGGAATAAAGGCGAGTTCGCATTAAATCACTGTGCCTGAGCCCACTCTTACATATGTATTAGGACACCTTATACATGTTTCATGCACGTGTAAGGTCGTTATATGGCGGTGGCTCGCCAGTCGGCGAAACTGTGCATGTTCTCGGACTCTCTTCAGTGTGGTCTTTCAGTACCACCGCCAATGCGCTAACAACTGCGCTAGAGTGTCCCTTTCGCGATTGGTAGTTTCGGGGGTTCGTATTGTGCACGATGCGAACTTGGACACCTATATGGCGTCAGTGCATGTATTTCAAAGGTAACAGCAGGTATTTGCGCGCATGCAGCATAGATGGTGCGCGATGCGGAAGTCTTTCACAGGACGGCTTCCAGCGCATCAATGATTGAATGAATGAATTCTGGGGTTTAACGTGCCAAAACCTCGATTTGATTATGAGGCACGCCATGATGGGGTACTCCGGATTAATTTTGAACACCAGGGGATTTTTAACGTGCCCCCTATACACGGGACACGGGCGTTTTTGCATTTGGCTCCCATCGAAATACGGACGCCGCGGCCGGGGTTCGATCCCGCGACCTCGTGCTTAGTAGCGCAACACCATAGCCATTAAGCCACCGCGACGAGTAGCGCATCAGTGATTCTCAGCGTTCTTCTCACAAGCACAGGTCTTCGCTGTCTTAGATGTCAGTCAATGAAGTGTCGTCGTCATGCTGCCGCTCTCGTTGTGGCCGTGCTGTCGCCGCCACATTCACACATTCAAGTTGAAGATGCATGTTATTTTGCGCGAAAATGATGAAACATAGATGAGCCTAAATAAGCCGAACCCACACACCGATGTGCAGGAAGGAGCTTGACAGAAATTTCAGGAGTTTTGCAGAACGTTGGGGTTGTTTGGGCAAAGCCAATGGAGTAACTGCTGTCAGGATGAATGAGTTCAGTGCCGGAGGAATCACTGAAGCCTGCTGATTATATTCTTTGCTCTAGGACAAAAAGCTGCCGACACCACCCGAAAGGCACTAAAGTGTGTCTAAACTCTACATGAAAAAAAAAAAAAACTTGCCAGTGACACCTGTATGAGGCGACGCCTTCAGACGGCTGCAGGGTTGAACATCAGCGTAAGAGCGAATGAGCGGAATGGCGGAAGGCTTTGGCGAGCGCTTCCTCTGTGGATACGTGGTTCACTGCAACGCATCATGCTACGGCACCTGAAGACACTTTTGAAACAACGCTCCTACTCTGCCGGTACTGTGAGCCGTATGTGATGTTGGAACAAATAGAATGCACATTAGTAAACGCATATCACGTTTTGATGGGGCGAAATGTGAAAACGCCTTTGTACTTCGACTTCTACAAACAGCCGCAGTTGGTCAAAATTACTACGAACGCAACGATGACTTCGGCCTTTGGTGCCCTCAGAATAGGTTAAATAACAGGCTGAGCTTCCAGACTTATGTATTGCCTACGAATATTTTTTTTCTTTGAGAAACAAGACGTGGCTACGTTTACGGTATGCTCTGTCTGTGGGGGAGAGAAAGAGATAGGTGATAAAGGAAAGGAAAGGAGATTAATCAGGCTGAGTCCAGTTGGTCACTTTGCACTGGGGTACGGGGAAAGGGGGACTGAAAGATGAAAACGAAAGATGTTCACAGTATGCTCGGACACACACACAATGAAACGTTCATCATTCGCCTCATCGCAAGCTGTATAACACAAGCCTTCCGGATTAAGAAAACACAGCTTCAACTTCCTACAATCGCACCCCGCCATAAGATCGCACGAGTCTGCCTTTACCACAGATATCTTTTTTCATGCTTCCCCACATTTGAACAACCCAATCCTCCCATTGCTTCCCGCCACATCCACTCCAACGCCGTTTTATCCTCGAGTTCTATCACAACGAACTTTCGGCAATCGCTTTTCCCATGTACAGCCAAGGGTGGAAGGATGTCCCAACCCACATTACAGTGATGAGTGATCACTCTCTGTTCAAAGCCTCCATCACTGTATCTTTGTTAATGTACATCTACGCCTCCACTTTCAACTCCCATTCCCATGCAATGCCCATCGATGGGGCCCATGAAGTGTAATAAATAAATAAATAAATAAATAAATAAATAAATAAATAAATAAATAAATAAATTCATCATCATCATCATCATCAGCCTGGTTACGCCCACTGCAGGGCAAAGGCCTCTCCCATACTTCTCCAACAACCCCGGTCATGTACTAAACGTGGCCATGCCGTCCCTGCAAACTTCTTAATCTCATCCGCCCACCTAACTTTCTGCCGCCCCCTGCTACGCTTCCCTTCCCCTGGGATCCAGTCCGTAACCCTTAATGACCATCGGTTATCTTCCCTCCTCATTACATGTCCTGCTCATGCCCATTTCTTTTTCTTGATTTCAACTAAGATGTCATTAACTCGCGTTTGTTCCCTCACCCAATCTGCTCTTTTCTTATCCCTTAACGTTACACCTATGATTCTTCTTTCCATAGCTCGTTGCGTCGTCCTCAATTTGAGTAGAACCCTTTCCGTAAGCCTCCAGCTTTCTGCCCCGTAGGTGAGTACTGGTGAGACACAGCTATTATACACTTTTCTCTTGAGGGATAATGGCAACCTGCTGTTCATGATCTGCGAATGCCTGCTAAACGCACCCCAGCCCATTCTTATTCTTCTGATTATTTCAAACTCGTGATCCGGATCCGCAGTCACTACGTGTCCTAAGTATATGTATTCGCTTACCACTTCCAGTGCCTCACTACCTATCGTAAACTGCTGTTCTCTTCCGAGACTGTTAAACATTACTTTAGTTTTCTGCAGATTTTTTTAAACCCACCCTTCAGCTTTGCCTCTCCAGGTCAGTGCGCATGCATTGCAGTTGGTCCCCTGAGTTACTAAGCGAGGCAATATCATCAGCGAATCGCAAGTTACTAAGGTATTCTCCATTAACTCTTATCCCCAATTCTTCCCAATCCAGGTCTCTGAATACCTCCTGTAAACACGCTGTGAATAGCATTGGAGAGATCGTATCTCCCTGCCTGACGCCTTTCTTTATTGGGATTTTGTTGCTTTCTTTATGGAGGACTACGGTGGCTGTGGAGCCGCTATAGATATCTTTCAGTATTTTTACATACGGCTCGTCTACACCCTGATTCCGTAATGCCTTCATGACTGCTGAGGTTTCGACAGAATCAAACGCTTTCTCGTAATCAATGAAAGCTATATATAAGGGTTGGTTATATTCTGCACATTTCTCTATCACCTGATTGATAGTGTGAATATGATCTATTGTTGAGTAGCCTTTACGGAATCCTGCCTGGTCCTTTGCTTGACAGAAGTCTAAGGTGTTCCTGATTCTATTTGCGATTACCTTAGTAAATATTTTGTAGCCAACGGACAGTAAGCTGATTGGTCTATAATTTTTCAAGTCTTTGGCGTCCCCTTTCTTATGGATTAGGATTATGTTAGCGTTCTTCCAAGATTCCGGTACGCTCGAGGTCATGAGGCATTGCATATACAGGGTGGCCAGTTTCTCTAGAACAATCTGCCCACCGTCCTTCAACAAATCTGCTTTTACCTGATCCTCCCCAGCTGCCTTCCCACTTTGCATATTTCCCAAGGCTTTCTTTACTAATACTTTCTCATACTTACTATTACTTACTACTTCTTCTACTACTTCTTACTACTACTTCTTTACTAATACTTACTATTACTTTCTTTACTTAATATATAAATTATACATGTGAAATTACTTGTTAAATCAGAATAAGGGTGGCTTGCATGCGGTGGAATGGTGCCATTGCTTCATTGCTTTGATTGCCGTCTCCGGCGACGCGCGCAAAACGTAGTCTATACCCTCCTCTCCCCTACCCTCCTCACCCATAACCCTTAATTTTTAATTTTTAATGACTGGTAAAAATATTTACACCTTTATGACCCAACCTTTGCTATTTTAATTCGCTGCCAATTGTCACTTCAGGCCCTATATAGTTTTCTCGTGCATGAAAAAAGAGCGGAAGGCAGGCTTGCATTGGTTTTAAGCTCTATCCTCGCAAATCATCGTGCATGACCACTACCACTCCAGTGACACCATAGGATAGGATAGGATAGGATACACGTTATTGCTCTAATTTACAGAATCATTCAGCGGTCAGAGCGAGTGCTTCCATCTCCTTCTTGTCGATGGTGACTCCCATCTTGAAGGGTTGGCGCCCCTATTCCAGGGCACCACTGAGCGTGGCTGCTCGTCGGGCATGGTGTACACAGCCCCCGTTGGAGGCATTGGTTGCCGCTGGAGAGCACACTCTCCCACTGCTCCGCACTCGGATTTTCTATATTGTGGAATGTTTTGTTTTTGCTTCATTCCCACGTGATATGATACCATAACGATAAGGCCGGACTTCTGACTGCAGCCAAAGGAGCAAGTCGGCCACACAGAGAATAATTCGCGTTTCCCGCCTTCTCCACTGTTACCGCTCTCGTCACTGGCATTTTCTGCGCCTGCTAACGGTAAGGGCATACATGCGCGGAGCGTTATGCAAACACGTCAGACACAGATATGTATGCGTACACAAAGCAACACGCCTAACTTAATCCTGATATGCCTATGTGTGCATTTACAAAACGCGATTCAAAACACCCGAAGGGATAAAACATATCTTTTCATGCATATAGCTGCCAGCGTCCTCCTTACTTCAGCAAAAATTGTGACCCGTGCTTAGCCGGAATTATCTGAAAAAAAAGAAAGCTGTTATCAAAACAACGCTGGCATTTAATCCGCTTATAAACGTTTGTGTTTTTCTTGAATCGAAATGAAGCTGTGAAGTTGTGCCTAACTGTCAGCCAGGCTTTATTCCTATTAGTTGTTCTTCTCATAATAAAGACACGATGCGCGAATTTGTATTTTTTTTTTCGTGATCGAAAGTAAAAAACCATGAGATGACGCAGACCCGTTTATTAATAGTTTATATTCTTAATCAGGATAGTTATGAATATCTGTTCTACAAAACAGCGCCAACATTCGCGGAAAAATTACTTTCGCATAAAAGGCACAGACGTAGGATTAATTCGTGTTTGTTGTTCTCTCTGCAGCTCCTCGGCTGAGTTTCATCACAGAGGCTGTTTGACAGACCCAAATATCACATCTGTCCAATGCTCCTGTAAAATGTCAAACATGTGAACGTGTTTGTTTCCCTTGTCAAGCCGAGTCGGCACTATAGAGCGTGACCAGTAATCAAAGCAAATTACTTTGTGCGGTGATACAGCAAAACAGCAGAAAGAGAACTTCTCAAATGTCGCGTCTCGGGTTGTCGGAGTGAATCAGCGTTAGGCGCCGAGGGTTTGACTAGACAATGACTAGACACTGGCGAGCGTCGGGCTGGACTTATTTGGCTTTCACTGCGACAGCAGTCAAAATCTCGAAAGTGTGTTTGCTGTGTTCGTCCATCCGTGACGCCGACAGCTGTCGTCGTCAATGTCAGCCACGGCCTCATCTTATGCTTCACCTCCACCTTAAGGCGACAAAGCCTGACAATTGTCAAGCTGCGCTATCACACTTCGCAACTTGTACGGGATTCTGCGCCCCCACAATGACACCAAGAGTAGTGACGCCTGTGCATGTATTTCGGAGGCCACAACAGGCAACGTTGTGGCAGACAAAAACGCGACGTTTTGTGAATCGCAAAGAAGTTGTCCTTTAGGCGATGTGGGGGTCTGCTGTGCCTGCACAAATGCTGTTGCAATAGATAGGATCAGTGCTAGAGAATCGTCGAATACTGGGGTTTTTTTCTGAGTATCATGAAAAAGAGAGTTACCTATCATATATACAAGAACTGAAATCCTATCTTCTCTCAGGAAGCAAACAACCTAGCAGAAAGTGAAAACCTTGTTGCCTCTGAAAGTATTGTTGTGTCAACAATCGGGGCCAAAACTGCGGCAAGCAATACATGAATAGCCGCTACAAAACTCTCCATATTTCAGTGGAATACCAACAGTCTTCGAAGGAAGTGTGCTGACTTTCGTAAACTGTTTGTACAATACAACTTTCCAATACATTCCATTCAAGAGGCGGAAATCAGTGACGATTTCCGCCTCTCGAATTATGTGATATACAAGACACCTCGTATAGGTACTGACAGTAGAGTGAGAAAGGACTTACCATCGTATCAAATTCAATCCAGTGATTCAGACTTTCCGGAATTCATCGCATGTAAGGTATTCTATGGTAAGCTGCGCATAACAGTGATTACTCTACATCTACAACCTTCAAACCGTATTTCAGTAGAAGCGCTAGCGGATATCTTCAAAGTGGCTCATTCTAATGCATTTATATCTGGAGACTTCAATGCCCATAGCATTATCTGGGGCAGTGATCACTGTGATGCACGTGGTAACGCTATTGAGTGTGCCATAGATAAATGCAACTTGACTGTTTTAAAGGATGGACCTCCAACGTTTCTGCGTGGATATAATTATTCAAGCTGCATAGATGTTACTCTGTGTTCACAAGATCTAGTGAATGGTGTGGAATGGACAACGGATATGGAAACGCGGGGAAGTGATCATTTTCCTATCCTTGTAAATTACCCTAGCATGCACAATGATATCAAGCGTTACAGCAGACTAACCAACTGCAAAACTTTTCGGTACGGCCTAACGGATCAAATTTATCAACATACAACGGTTGAAAGATTTACTGAATTTTTGCAGGATAATGTGAACATATGCACAAAGAAGGTCTCAATTCCAAAAGATTATGCTGCAGTTGACGGAGAGTATGAACACCTAAGAACCATCAGACGCCGATCCGAAAGAGCGTACCGACGGAACGGAAGTTTGTAAGCATACAAATATGCTCAGAAAATGCACAATGTAATGCGCAGACGCGTGGAAAATTTAGGCACGCGGCACTAGCGCAATTTCTGCGGCACGCTATCTCCTCGCACGTCTGCCCCACGAATTTTTCCAGTAATTCGTTCTTTAAGCGGACCTGTAAAACAAAGCTTCCCGTTTCGTGCTCTCGCTGTAGCTCGGGACGCGTTTGAGATAGTAGTTGCAGATGAACTTTGCGAGCTTATTGTCAGACCTGCCTTTTCATCACAATATGAAGAATTCGATCATTCAATAGTGTTAGCTAAGCATGAAAATTCTGCTTGCCCATTGGGCACTACATCCTCAATTACATCATGCTTTCACATTAAGCGAGCTTCAACGTGCAATTGCATCATGTCGCCAAAAGTCTGCTACTGGGCCCGACGGCATTACGTACAATTACCAAGAAACCTCGGGTCGACAGGTACGAATGCTCCCTGAGACATTTGTAATAATCTGTGGATAGAAGAAACTGTACATGACTCTTGGAAAGTCGCTCGAATCATCCCTATTTTAAAACCAGGCAAGGCGCCCTTGTGCCTTGAATCCTTGCGCCCAGTTAGTTTGACAAGTTGTTTATGCTGTTTTTTCGAATTTTCCATTTAGGTCGTCAATATGCTATTGAAAAGTGGCAAAATCGAAAATTTTCAGAAAACGAAACGATGAAGTTTGCAACTGTAAATAGGCTATGAGAATTGATATCACAATTCTGTGAATTGCACATAATAGTACATCTACAGCGGACAAAATTGATATGTTACACATGAGTCTCAAAAAATTAAGTATTATGAAAACGTTGCTCTGGGTCGCACAGCTCCGACGCCTGTCGTGCAGAGAACCAAAAGTGCGCCAATTGTCAGGGCTCTCATGATGCAACTTCAAAGAATTGCCTACACGTGAAAAATGAGGCGAAAGTCTTGAGGCAAATGGTCAGGGATGGTTCCTCGCACAGGGAGGCTGCCGCTAAGGTGCGTCGTCGACGTTCACGTCACCGGAGATCTAGGAAACTCACTGCTATTGCTAAGGATGCACCGCGTCCATTGACAGTCCACAAACTTTCACATACAACTAGCAATAGTAGCAATGAGGATCCTAAGCAGAAAGTCGGTAACATCATTGCCTCATGCGAGGAGTGGCCGCCGTTGCCACGGCTAGATCCACCAGTGGAGCGACAAGATGTAGCACGCTCGCCGAATCATGCTTCACCTTCTGGCAGCAACCTAGACGACGACAAACAAGTTGTCACCATGATAAGGGCCGTTATGAACACGCTACAAGCACTACTGACCGCCATACACACTCCGGCGGCTCGAGGCGCACTTCAAATACTGGACGCCCTGAATCCAGTACTGTCCGGTCTTGAGAAGCACCATGGCTGCTCCTCTACACTCGTTCCCTAAAGAGGTCAAGGAAGCGTCTCTCTTCCAATGGAATGTCAGAGGCATTAAATCCCGCATTTCGGACTTTCGTCCGTTTGTTTTTAAGAACAAGTTTCCAATATTCGTCATTTGTGAACCAAACATTGACAACGCCATCCGCCTATCAGGATATGAAGCTTTCATGTCTGCTACCTGTCGCGAACCCAGCAAAGTCGTCGTTTATATCAGATGCGATTTCACGTATATTTCACACCCAGTGGCACCTGATGACGACAATCAGTACGTATGTTTGACGATAAAATGCAAGAACGTCACACTCACGTTCCTGCGTTCCTGACTTCCTGCTGCATGGAAGTCCAGCCGCCTTGTGCCTCTGCTCAAACCAGGTAAATCACCCCTAGACGTGGCATCTTATCGTCCCATTGCTCTGGCCAGTTGTCTTGGAAAGGTGATGGAGAGGATGGTGCTGACGCGTCTAGAGTGGTATCTAGAACACTACAGGTTATACCCCGACGCTATGGCAGGTTTTCGACGCGGACGCTCTTCTGTAGACAACTTCATCGACCTTGTCTCGTCTGTTCAGCACGAAAAAAGCCTAAGGAGGCTGTCAGCGGCAATGTTCCTGGATGTTAAAGGCGCTTATGATAACGTAACCCATCGAGCCATACTGGACGCTTTGGGCAATGTCGGCCTAGGCGGCCTTGTTTTTCGGTGGATATTCAGCTTCTTGAAGGACAGGTCATTCTTTATGCAAACAGAGGATGGTGCGTCATCACAACACAACACCTACCGTGGCGTACCACAAGGCGGAGTCCTGAGCCCCACTCTATTTAACCTCGTGCTCATAGACCTGGTTCACACCCTTCCGCAATCCGTCCGTGTGTCGATCTATGCAGACGATATATGCATTTGGTCATCAGGAGCGACGCGTCCCCAGGTGCGCGCCAGACTTCAAAAAGCGGCCACACTAACATCAGGTTATCTTCGAGCGCGAGGCCTGGAGGTGTCCTCCGAGAAGTGCTCTATGGTCGCTTTCACGCACAAAGCAATGAAACCGTACGTTGTCAGAATTAATGGACATCCGATTGCCTACGAGAAGACGCACCGCTTTCTAGGGGTGATAATAGATCGAGACCTCTCCTGGAGTCCACATATCTCATACCTAAAAGGAAATTACTCATGATAACCCACGTGCTCAGATTTCTTGCGGGAAAGTCGTGGGGTGCGTCTGTGAGTGCAATGCTCCAACTCTATAACGCACTGTTCCTCGGTCTCCTGCGCTATAGCTTACCTGTACTGGGTGGCACCAGTAAGACCAACCTCCGTGCCCTCCAGTCTGTACAAGCTCAAGCTCTACGAATTTGCCTTGGACTTCCCAGATGTGCATCCACGGCAGCAACAATAGCCATCGCGCACGACCACCCTATCGATACGTATATTCAAGTCGACGCTTTAAGGATGCATATCAGGCACTTCGCGCGACTTCCATCGCATCATCTCGCCTCCCTTCCTGCCGCTCGACCTCGTTCAGCGTTTAGCAGGATTATTGCCGCTAACCGCGGAACTTTACCATCAAACTTCACGCCTGCAGCACGACCATCTCTACCGCTGTGGTGCCTCCATCCACTCCAGGCTCTTCTTGTTATTCCCGGTATCAAAAAGAAAACGGAGATATCATCTTTCGCCCTCAAACAAACCGTGCTTTCATTCCTACATGACAAACACAAAGAACGCATCCACGTTTACACGGATGGTTCTGCCTCCTCTAATAGTTCAGCTGAAGCAGTGGTAATTCCCGCAGAGTCTGTCACCCTCAAGTTCAAGACATCTCACATTACATCATCGACGGCTGCAGAACTCGCAGCTATCCGTGCTGCTCTAGAGTTTGTCACAAATCGTCACAGTCATGGTCCCTCTTATGTGACTCGAAGGCAGCTCTCCAGTGTCTGATGTGCCCTTTCAACCACGGACCAAATATGCAACTAGTGGCAGACATCCGACTACTCCATCATCACGCTATCAACAAGGGGCACAACATCATCTACCAGTGGATACCGGGTCACTGCGGAATTTCGGGCAATCATAGTGCGGATGATGCCGCCCGATCGGCCCACGATGGTGCCCACGTTATACCAATACCACTGTCACGAACAGACGCAGCCACAAGTCTTCGCTCCCTCGCCCGCGAGCTTACGCAGAATCTGTGGAATACCAATGAGTTCAGGAACGCACGTCTCCACAGATTGGATCCATGTCTGCAACTCCGTCTACCACCAGGGTTACCACGAGCGGAAGCAACACTTCTGTGCCGCCTGTGGCTCGGCGTGGCATTCACGAACTCCTATTCATTCCGCATTGGAATGGCCGACAGCCCTACTTGCGACACCTGCGGCTGCGAGGAGACGATTGAGCACTTCCTTTGTGACTGTCCCAGCTACAAAGTGCCAAGAACAGTGCTCGTGACCGCGCTTGAAAAACTAGACAATCGCCCCTTTACAGAGGAAAAAGCTCTAGGACACTGGTCCAGACGGGCTTCGGCACTCAAGGCCTTAAGGGCTTTGCTGAAGTTTTTAAGGACATGCGAATTGTGCGATCGCCTTTGAGTGTTGTATCGCGTACTATCGCGTTACTGCGTGAATTTTCCGATTTCTCTTTTTTTTTCTCCTATTCTTCTTCTTTCTCCTTTTATTCCCTTTACCCCTTTCCCCAGCACAGGGTAGCCAGCCGGTACTTACGCTGGCTAACCTCCCTGTCTTTCCTCCTCTTTGTCTTTCCTCCTTGTTTATGCAAAGTGATGGAGAAAACGATTGACGCGGGACTTCAATGGTGCCGTAATGAAACAGATGTGTTATTCAGCTACTTAGCAGGTTTTAGAAAACAGATGCATAATGGATGCAATATTGGATGCAGTAACCTGTGTGGAACCCGAACGTGCACGTGGAAACTTCGCGATAGCAGTATTCCTAGACATCAAGAGGGCATTTGACGCTATTAGGCATGTTCATGTTCTGCTAAGTATGTTGGAACTCAGAATATCTGGCAGGTCCTTGTGATTGATCTCTGAATTTCTATCAGGTCGCAAAATATTTATTCAGATGGGTGAAGGAAAGAGTGCTGAACATATTGTCAAACAGGGAGTACCACAGGGAAGCGTACTCAGCACTTCTTAACTGCGTCAAGGCTGATTTAACAAGAAGGCTGCCATCACAGTTAAGATTTTCACTATATGCCGATGATATGTCTATTTGGACATCTGGGTCTATTGTTCAATTACTTCAGGTGACATTGCCAGACGTCATAAATAAAATTAACTAATTTTTGAGTGAGAGGGGAATGGTTCTGTCACACGCAAAGACAGCTGTATTGCCATTCACTCGGAGACAGTTAAAGAATTTCACTCTTAGTCTGGAAAGACACCCTCTAATGATTGTCCCACAGCATCGATTTCTTGGTATAATACTTGATAGGCAGCTATCCTGGGCACCCCACATTAAAAAAAAACTCGAAAACGAGGTCAACGCAATAGTCACTGTACTTTGTAAACTTGTAGGTGCATCAAGGGGCGGATCAGTATCGTCCGTGCTGATTGTTTAGAATGTATTAATACGACAAAAAATTTAGTATTCCGCGCTCATCTTTCGCGGACTTTCTCATGCATCAGAAGAGCGACTTCAAGGACTTTTAGCTAGAGGACTACGTATATCTCTAGGATTTCCACGAGCGACTTATAGCTGTCTTGTAATAGCTGAAGCTCGCCAATCACCGTTTCCAGTTAAAGTTATGAGATTTACAGAAACGCCGACATTACTTCCGTCTTCAAACACAGCGTAAAAGCCACCCATTGCCTCCAGACATAATGAAACGAGATAGAAGTTATGTTCCTAAAGAAATTCGAGAAAATCTTCATATATTGCGAAGAAATGAATTTTGGAACACAGCCGTCGAATATCCTCTATAGCTGCTTACACGTCCAAAAATCGAGTTGTCAGTAGACGGGATATTCAGAAAAAGAGACATGTTCATTCAAGCTGCTCAACAACTAGCACTTTACCAGATATATATGCGGTGTTCAGGATACAGACACGTCCATACAGATGGATCCAGTACAGAAACCTCTTCAACTTCAGCATTCATTACACCGCACGTCAATAAACACATTTAAGCTATCTCGTGCGACTTCGTCCACAACGGCTGAACTATTCGCAATCCTATGTGCGATAAACTTTATAACGTCAGTAAGATATGCGCAAAAATGAGTAATTTTCAGCGATTCACAGGCCGCTCTAACATCCCTCTGCTGCACAAAAGAAAAAAACAATAAGTGATAGTATAATATGCGAAGCTCTTAAAGACCTCACACATGCAAGCCAAGCGAAGCATGAAATAGCATTCCAGCGGACACCAGGGCACTGTAACATTCCTGGCAACGCAGCAGCCGATGAATTAACACGACAAGCAGACCTTAAAGGTGATCTGGTTCCGCTCCCAATATCGAAGAATCAATTACGCTGCATTATAAGGGCAACGTCTTTCAAGATGTGTAGAAATATGTTGTTTGGCCAGAATTCTAAGAGCTCGGATTTGTATCATATTGATTCGTTTATGGAATTCAAATTTCCGTTGTCATTAGACAGAAATATGGAAAGCCTTATTCATCGATTAAGGCTAGGCATTGCCTACACAAAACATTTCTTACATAGAATTGGCCGTGCGGAAACCCCTGAATGTGACTGCGTATTTGTAGACAAAGATATACATCACCTCCGTCTAGATTGCCCACATCACGACACACCAAGACACCGACTTAAGTCAACGCTAACTACATTAGACCGCAGACCTTTCAGTTTAAAGAAACTTTTGGGTGCTCAGCCAACAACGGCCTTTGCAGAAGAGCGCTTTAAAAGCATTAAAACTTTTCTCGAATACAGCGGCATTGTTGGCCGTTATTAAAGGTTTTAATGTTCCTTTCATTTCAATGTCACTGTGTATATGTGTGTGTTGTGGATTATGTTATGTTGACTGTTCTGTTGTGACTATATGTGGTAATGCATATACACGATGTATACACCACCCGCTGACTAGAGATTATTATTAGGCGACAGTCTCATTTGTATTTTTGTGTCTTTCTTCTACAGAACTGTGGAGTCATTTAACTTGTGTACTGTATGTATTACAATAGTATTACACAAATCTTCTTCAACGTTATTCAGGGGGGGAACGCAGACCAGGTACAGTTATCCAGATGAGTGAAAGGTGAGATGAGGGTCTAGTGACCAGCAAAACACTGTTCAACGTGGAGATGCTAATCTTTCCATGATTTTATTTTGTGCTCGTCTGGCTGTCCTAAGGTCATCAATGGATTGTCTACGCCGTTATCGCCGCTCCGAACGGTGACGGAGTGCATGCTTCCCATTCAAAGCGCTGGCGGTCTTCCCGAGGTATCTGGATGCTGATGTTGCAGAATAATTTTGTGCAAGGATCGCTGGCCAAGCAACCGGTCCAGACTCTCCAGCTACTTGTGACATCCCCGCTTCGCGTGACTGCCGCATGGATCTTTTTTTTTTTTTTTTACAATGTAGGAACTTGGAGGCGGCGCCTGCTCTATGCAAGAGTTCTTCATCCCCGGGACCAGACGGAATATCCTACCGCGCCTTGTGCAACCGAAGTGAATGCGCACGGAGAGAACTGTGATGTCTCCACAACGTATCCTGGCCAGATGGAATTTTTCCCGAAGAATGGAAGACAAGCCACTTGGTCCCACTTGGTCCCTCTCCTGAAGCACGGCAACTTTCTACTCGAACTCGTCCCATATCTCCCAATAGCGCTGTCCAGCCGTATGGGAAAGGTAATGGAAAAGATGGTCCTTGCTTGGTTGGAGTGGTACCTGGAATACTACAACATGTATCCAAATTGCATGGCGGGTTTTCGACGAGGCCGCTCATCAATAGACAGTGTTGTTGATCTTACGACGTATGTTCAGCATCAAAAGCCAAGTAAAAAATTATCTGCAGCTTTGTTCTTAGATGTCAACGGGGCGCACGATAACGTATCTCACGAGGCTACTCTCGATGCTCTTGAAATAGTTGGCCTTGGGGGTGGAATTTTTCAATGAATCTCTAATTACCTATTTATGAGATCGTTCTCCGTGTGTTCCGGCGATGGCCAAATCGCACGACACGACGCCTACCGAGGCGTTCCTCAAGGCAGAGTACTAAGCCTCACCCTATTTAACCTTACACTTATTCATCTCGCTGAACATCTGCCAGTAGCGATCAAGATGTCAATGTACGCAGACGGCATATGTGTATGAACTTCAGGTGTGACACGTTCTCAGATGCGTGCAAGACTTCAAAAAGCTGCTACTCTGACAGCTGTACACCTCCGCAATCAAGGTCTTGAAATTTCGTCAGACAAACGTACACTGGTGGCACTCACTCGCAAACCAATGACACCCTACGCCATCTCGATAAATGGTCAGATCATTTCCTATGAGAAGACTCACAGATTTCTTGGCATAATCATTCATAGAGATCGCTCATGGAGCCCTCACGTGACCTTCGCGAAGCAGCGCCTGACAGCAATCTCCCAGCTTTTCAAGTTCCTGGGTGTAAAAATTTGGGGAATGTCAGTGCATGCAATGCTGGAATTGTAGAGGACACGCTTTTTAGGATAGTTTGCCCTTTCTGACCAACACTTGGCTAATCAAGCTCGGGCTCTCAGAGTTTGTCTTAGTTTGCCAAAATGCGCTTCAACAGTGGCGACTATTACAATCGCCCGGAACCAACCAGTACAAACCTACATTGCGGTTGAAGTGCTTAAAGAGAGAGAGAGAGAGATAAGGAATGTAGGGATGTTAACCAGTCAGGAGTCCGATTGGCAGAAGGGGAAGAGAGGTGTTGAGAGGGGTATATAAATGTGCAGAGTGAAAGGCACTTACACAATCGAGACGTTCTCAGAAAGCGTAAAAGTACCTCCGCTGCCTTCTTTGCCTATAATCGGTGAGGATGGTTTTCTAGTATTGTCTGTTCACTCAGAGGACGAGTATCTCGTTGCCTGAATGCGCTGGACATAGATTGATTGTCTTTGTAGTTCAAATTGAGGACAGTGGCACAATAAGTTGTCAATTCTCTCATCGCATCCGCAGACATCACATGCAGGACTGTCAGGTATTGCAATTAGTGCTGAATAAGTTGACAATGCACATTAGGCGCTTTGCCCGAGTCTGTTGCCATCATTTTGCAAAACTACCGTCAGAAAAGTCGCAGGCATCATTTTGTGTTACGATTCCAGATTATTACACCCGCCTTCCATCAGGCTTCACCGCCGCAACTAAGCCATCGATTCCTCCATGGTATTTCGATACACCTGCAGTGCATCTCACCTTACCAGGAATCAGAAAAAAAATCATCACCTACTCCTAGACAAGTATTTCTACTCCTTTTTCACGAGAGGTACGACAACCACGTACATGTTCATACTGACAGATCAACAACTCTCCAGTGTTCCTCTGGAGCCATGGTTTTCCCAGCGACAGCCACCACCATCAGTTTCAATACGTGTCATCCAACGACATCGACGGCTGCTGAACTTGCAGCTCTTCACGCTGCACTTCGTCTCGTCAGCCAAGAACAACCTCGAATATGGTCAATATTCAGTGAATCGAAGGCAGTGCTGCAGTCTTTCCTACCAGCCCTGTGGCGCGGGCCACACGAACAACTGATACTCGAGATCAGAGAACTTATCCATACCTTTTCTATGAAAGGACACACACCACGTGACATTTAAGTGGCTTCCAAGTCACTCTGGCGTCATAGGTAACGAACACGCTAACAACGTTGCCCGGTAGACTCATCAAGGTGACGAAGAGGTGTCGATACCGTTATCAAGGGCAGATATCGCTAAGAAACTTGGAATGCTCACCCGGGATATCAAGTTCTTCATGCGGAACACACGAAGTTTTCAAAGCAACCGGCTGCACAACCTAGACTATTCTCTCCGCTTTCGCATCCCTGCTGGACTCGGCCGACACGAGGCTACCCTGCTTTGCCGAATATGGCTAGGAGTGGCTTTTACGAAGTCTTTTGCTTTCCGAATCGAATGGGCCGACAACGCCTCGTGTGATGGTTGGGTAGCAAGGAGACTCTTCAACACCTTCTCTGTGACTGTCCTCGCTAAAATTTACAGAGACGATCGCTCGCAATCGCGATAGCGTGCTTTGATCAAAGACCTTTAATAGAGAAAATCATTTTAATATGCCGACATCACAGGCCATCGTAGCGGAGGGCGACGAGGGCACTGTTGCAGTTTTTAAGGACAACAGACTTGGACAAGCGGCAGTAACCTGAACTGATGTTTACAGTGCTTCAAGTGCTACTGTGCTGTGCGGTGATAGTGACCGACTGTGATTATGTATATGGGCTCCCTTTCTATCTATCTCTCTACTTTCCTATCACTTTACCTCCTCCTCCCCTCTGTGCACAGCGTAGGGTGGCAAACCGGATCTTCCCCACTGATTAACCTCCCTGCCTTTCCCCTTTCTTCTGTCTCTCTCTCTCTCCTTCAACAAGCACAACGTTCTACGTGCATCTGGTGCGGTGCTGGCTCTGTTCTCTTCTTGCATCACTGTAGTGCGAGGGAGCACCAGATATAACTGAAAGCAGTTGTTTCTCACTTAGAAGCTTCCCAGTTGGACGGACGTCCGGTTGTGAACGGATTACATGCTTATGCCAAATGCTGTAAAGGAATCTTTTTCTAGCAGACGGGCTCCACAAGCTTTAAATTTCACTTTGTTCAGAAACGAGGAAGGTATATGGTATTCGATTCAATATTCGAAGGTCGTTTTTCTCAACGATTCGTATTTGATTCCAATCGGAAATTTCGCTCTTGGAACACGCATGGTAAATTAATAATAATAATAACAATAATAATAATAATAATAATAATAAAGAGCCTTCTAAGGCAACGTCACACGTATATTACGCTGTCAACCGGTTCTTGGTCAATCCCCTGCAGGGTAATTGCGCCATAATTTGGGGAAAACAATAACTTTATGCTGGCAGTGACCTTCGCAGTAAAACGCATTGATCTCATGTTTCAGCTCATAACAATAGACATGGTCACATCGAGAGCTCATTGTCGGCAGTTTCTTTAAAACACTTGCTAGCCTCTTTGTCCGGCGAATGACTCCAACAAAACTATCAAAGGTGAAGCTTCGGGTTTTTGTTGCTTAGTAACTACGTCACTTTCTTGGAAGAGCCCCTTTCTGAGTGTACACAAAGCATGCAGTGGCGTCCCTGGACTAAGCCTAACCACATGCAAGACATACAAGATCTGCTCACTGTCACCATCGTGCAGAATTCGCTTTTCTGGCGCTATCCCCTCCAGGAGTGCCATCAAACGAGACTTTATTTGGCTGACGTGTTGACGCCAAATATTGCTTCCACTTACTTTCTCCTTTAATTCCCTTGGCGGGAAGTGAGTGCTCATCTTGTCTCGATCACCTTGTGGGCTTCGGTGGGAGAGCCGCGACTTGTTTGTGCTTGCACCGGCGACGCAGTGCGGCAACGACGGCTGTGCAGGCGGTCCACGGGGAACGCGGCTTAGACGTGTCCCCGTCGGGCGCACACAGGCGCAGGTCTCCGCCCCAGATCAATGCCCCCGCCGGACACAGCGCCGAGCAATCGCTCACACGGACCGCTCCACTACAGCAAACAGTACGTCCCTCTGATTACTGATTTTCCTGCGCCAGGGCTCCTTACGCTGCCTTTTCCCTTGTGGGCAAATCCTCAGAATCAGCGTTGCCAGGCAGGCTCGTGGCTGCTGCAGGAGCTATACATTTCATCTTCTTTTCACTTTGTAACCGTTTTTTTCGAAAACCTCACAGGTACCTTGCCACGCTCAAAAGCTCTCTGAACGTTCATTCCAAGATTACTAAAGCTTAGGTGATGATAAACGCGTTTACTTTTAACAACTCATTTTCAGGGTCTCGACAAGTCCACTTAAATCTCATCTAGTATTGCTGTCGGTAAGCTCGGTCGTTCCTCCAATTTATTTTGTCATCTACTATTCGCTCGTGCTTAACAACACCGCAGCACGGTGTCTGGCCCCATCAAGTGCACCTCCCGCACGGCCATTGTCGCTATTAAGTGCATCGCTGCCGCGGCCGGCATTCTTGCCGCTCGACTCATGCGTGGACCTTCCTGTTGTAGCGATGTGACGCGCTCCCGGCACTGCCGGTGCGTCCGAGTGGCGGGCGCGCACCTGCGGCGTGGACCCGCGGCGGCGGCAGGTCGATACTGCGGCTGCGCAGAGGCGAGGATGCGCCCCCCGGCGGAGCGCCGAGCGGCCAACGGTGCTGGGACGCAGTCGGCCGCTTCTCGTCGTCGCCCGCAGAGCACGAGCCGCCGCTGCGCAGAGCCGCCGCACTCAGGCCCGAGCACACCACACACTCACAACAGCGCGCCCCCTTACGCGACAACCCTCCGCCGCCACTCGGCCCTGTCGATCGACCCGCTCAGACGACTTTGAAACGTCTCCCCAATCTTCCTTTACCTGCGTCTCCCACCCTCGTGCCCTGCTCTTACAGACCACTCCTTTGCCAAAAACTTAACACGAGCGCGATGGCCGAAAGCACCAAGGCAGGCAACAAGAGCAGTGCCAACTTCATGCGCCAGTTCAGGGACAAGAAGACTAGGGAGCTCAAGAACCTGACGGCCAGCCAGTTCATGGACGTCTGGAGCCACTACGACAAGGACGGTCAGTAACGCATGTCACACCTCCCTTTACAACCACCCACGGCCGACGTGCCCAGGAGGTCCCGCGTCCTGGGCGCGCCGGCACCGCGTGCGCGCTCGGCTTTGCAGAGCGACACGCGGCCCACGTGTTGTGCCTCCGGCCTCGCTCGACGGCGACGCTGGCCACCGCGCGAGCAGCCAAAAGTGACGCGTCACGTGGCCGCACATCTGCCACTTTGCTGCACGCACACAGATGTGCGATAGCGAGCAGCGCGCGCCCGACTGCCAATCGATCACTCTGGTCAGTTATTCATCAACGTTTCACATCCCGACTGCTGTATCATCGCCATTACTAACTGACGCCCTTGGACGCGTCATGCAATTGCCGCATGGAAATTCCGTACTTATAGGGTATAACTTTGCGCCACAGTGCGATGCCAGTGGTGTTTCGCAGCCAGCGGAAACCTTTTGCAATTATCATGGATGAAAGTTACGCAGAAATCTGAAAGTAAGCGGCGCGGCGCAATTTTCTCACTAGGCTGGTTTCATTTTTCACTGCTTGAGACAGTGCGTGTGGCTTATGCTCAAACGAAAAAGAACGTGCCCATGTGTGAGCGTTCAAGTTATGATTATAAGCGATTTTGATAACTAAGCTCGGTTTCTTACCTTTATTTGAGTGCATATTCGCTTACGGCGGATATCGATGATGATTGACTTTGATAAATGATGTGTGTCATGCCCTACTGCAACGTCCATATATATATATATGTGCTCAACGTCGTGTCCTCGCAAGGCCCAATAAACATGTTGATGTACACGTCTCCCCTGAAGATATTTTTTTGTTCTACAAAAAAGTTTACTTTGTCATATAGTTTAGGCACAATATGTAAATTTACTACAACCATAGAGGAAAACTATAGCATGAAACAAATGACCAACTTGCAGCCATATACTATACAGTATATGCGCAAGATAGCCCCGCAGCCTCCAGGAGTGCCGCCATGCAAACGTTCGTAGTATAACTGCGCTTAAACTTCGTGAGTATTTAAGAAAGCAGGTTTGTGGGGGGCTCACACATATTATGTTCCCTCAGTGGCACCTAATGGCTAGTCTTTCTTTATTTAACTCATTACATTGCTTTAAGAGAACCTTGGATTGATGGTTTAAATCTAGATAGTTGCTGCACATTCCTAATGGATAATTAGGGACGTAAGTTCACCACTTCTATGTACATGTGCTGACGAAAAGCAGTTTGAGCGTCGTTATGGCTGCATGATTGCTTCTGCTGCAACTCCGACAGACAGAAGAAAATTACGTGTTCCTTGATGATGTATGCACAATAAAAGGGAATAAAGTCGTCCTGGCTGCCGAAAGTGAATTTTTATTAATTTCTGTTCTATACCGTTTTCTTCCTTTCTTTCTTTCTTTCTTTCTTTCTTTCTTTCTTTCTTTCTTTCTTTCTTTCTTGTCTGAGCGCCTCTTGGTCGTCTGCTTTACATTAATAAGGCGGCACGCTTGCGACCCTCGTGAAATTTTCAACGCAAACACGTTCCGAGAGCTCTGAACGACCAGAACTCTAGCATGGTTGCTGAATCATTACGCCTGCATTCAGGTGAATCAACTGTTTCTGCTCCAGGCAGTATAATTACGTTTACGCGCCTCAGTGGAGCAAGTTAAATCAGGCTATTACTTTTGCCTGGCGTACGCGCTTCGTCTCACTAGCAAACAATTTACAGACCATTCTGTTCTTTTTTTTTTGTGCTGCTGCTGCTCCTGCTTCTGCTGTTTCAATTCACTACGTAGGAAACTCCCAGTGTAGCGTGCATTTGTGGCACATCGTTAGAGAAGGACTGGCATGGAACAGGTGGAACATAACGTTGCGAAACGTGCGGTGATTAGACCACTGAAAACGTCCCTTACCATTTGTCTGTTCGGAAAGTTGCGACATAGCTAAAGCTTGACGAGTCATCAACTGATCTTCAACAGTGCTTTGCGCATTACAACCTAACTACACGTCACCTTGGCGGGGCTTCTATAGCATACAGCGATTGCATTAAAAGTTCAGCTTCCTGCATCGGTCATATCATGGCCACTTATTTATTTTGACGTATGACAGTGACGCTGTCTTTCGGCGGAAAACTGCAGCTCAGCCTTTTTTTGTCTCGTGATGCAGACGATGATGGTGCCAACAGGAACCGAAGGAAACACTCTGGTTACTGCTATAGTTCAACTTAGTGCGTGGAAATTTAAAAAAAACTAAGTAATTAAAATGAAGTAAACCGTTAAGAATTTGCGAAAGCTCCATTAAAACTTTTGATGCTTACAAACAAAAAATAATAAAGGCGCTTGCACAGCCCATTATCCCAGTAAGAAGCGACTTTGAGGAGGCAAGAAAGGATGACACGAAAGGAGGGCGTTATGTTTCGCAACGCTCGAGTTAAGTTGCGTACGCTTTCCAAAAACAAAGTTAAAAGACGCAGGCGTGTGCAAATGACGCCACTTGAAGTCTGGAGACAAATGGCCAGTAACATAAACCTTGTGAATTTCTTTGGCAAAGGCTTTTTGCGTTTCACAAACGCGCTCGGTTCTGAATGCAGGAGCAGCAGCCTTACGACATCCCTGTATGGCGCCATTCCCCTTCGCTTAGCCCCCGAAACCGATGCACTGGGTTTCCGCTCCGCCCACGCGCAGTTTCGCCTCTTCAGCACTGCCTCCGCTAAGCTTGCCTGGTGCTGGGACTTGGTGAAGACTATCTATACCGGCAAAGACAGCAAGAGTGTGGATCTAAACCATGGAGTGAGTTCGGCTAAAACGGCACGAAATGTCAGCTTGCGCACCGCCTTTTGACTTTCACTCCATCGCAATGAGATCGCCGTGACCGGATGAATGCTCGTCCTCTATCACTCGCAGATCTGCCTTCAACCCGTTCTCATTTCCATGAGCAGCTGTTGCTGTTGCCGCTTTCTTTATGTGTCTTAAGCTGTGCCTTGTCCTCTATGCGTCCCTTCTTCAGCCCATTTAACATAGTCTGTGTTATTTTTAGTTTTTTTCTTCTTCTTTTATTTAAGCAGACATCGCTTTCTCTTCTTACCTGAATCAAATTTCATTATGTCATCGTCTGTCACTCCAAAGACAGGAAACGCCAACTATAGGCGTTATATGTTTCAAAGCAATAGATTTCAAAGCAGTAGATTTCAAAAACATCAGGGTGCAGATACGTTTCTTTTTCACGAATGGCAGTTCCTTTAGAACTATAAGCCCAGAAAAGGACATTTATAATAGTGCTGTCTAGATGATAAAATAATTTTCAGAAACAATATTGAGAAGTTTCAACTAAACATATAAATTTGTTTGTATACACCCGTATATAATCCTTTAAACGTGATTCTTGCATGTTAAACGCCCCAATTTAATTTTTTGTCCCTTTAAACGTTAACTGCATTGGCCGTTTTCTTGCACAATGGCGCAGAAATTATTTGCCCGTGAGGGTGCAACTTGTGATCGCGTTTTTCGCGTCTGTCGTTTATAACGAACGGATATATTTAAAAAAAAAGAAGATGTAGTTTTTTTTATTTTTACTTTTTTTTCACCGGAATGACGATTATCTGCGTGCATGCTTACAGTAAGTTCTGGCTGGCACGTTCCAAACCGCATTTTTAAGAATACTCGTTAGTCAGGCTACTCCGACATTTGCCTTTTCTCCAGTTTCCGTGCTTGTTAAGACATAAACGGAAAGTAAACTTTAACAAAAAGTTAAGAAGGCACTGCCTTGGGAATGTGTAAATGCTCAGGTTTTCCGAATGCCGAATCAAATGTCGAAAGGCTATTTGATTCGATATTCGAAGCAAACAGGCAGTATTCAATTTTCAAATCATTTCGCTGAAATTCTGTGAATAGTATGTGGATATGTATAGTACCGGGCATAAGAACATGCCGCGGCTCAGCCTGCCGGCAGCGTCCGAGTGACGTATAAGGTTGGCTAACGTGCGCAGCGTCGGCTTTCGCGCCGGCTGGGCACCGTCGCATTGGCGCGCAATTTTCAGTGGCCAGCGGGCGGGGCGCCACGCCGACCATTGATTGAGCGCGACATTACATACGACATACGTGCGTGTCACAACATGCGATTAATACATATGCACGCAATATCCCCAGAGATGAGTAAGAGCAATTAATCAAAGTACGCTTGGCCAAACTACCTAATCGCATGCAGATTTTCAAGCATTTCATCGCTTAGAACATTGGTAGCAAGACGCAGGATTTTGATATCTAACCTGCGCGAAAACTCGAGGTAAGCTCATGTCGACAGCAATTTCGCGCTCCGGCAGCAGTCCGTCGAAGCGAAGTTTAATTAGTATCAGTTGACGTAGATGCTTGCCAGGCCGGATGCGTGAATGAGTCCAAAGATGGCGCATGTTCGCTGCTGTCCGGAAAAAAGCGAGGATCCGACGACATAACACGCGTCCGTCCGCCACGCAGTTTAGCTTATCGCAGTCGCAGGCTGCTGTCCACCTCTGAGTAACCGCCGCCGGGCAACAGAATCAGCAGGGATCTTAAAAGGACCTGTGCGAAAAGTCGAGGTAAGCTCTTGTCGACAACGATGTCGCGCCCCACCTGTGCTTTTCATGCCGAATCAAAATAAAATCACAGGTTTAGATGTCCCAAAACAATAGACGGGCTGTGAGACACGCCGTACTGAAGGGTTCCGTATTCCTTTCGACCGCTCGAGGTTCTTAATGTGCCTTGGCATTTCGCCCCCGTCGGAATACGGCCGCCGCGACCGAGAAGTAAACCCGCGTACTTGTGTTCAAGAGCAAAACGCCATTTTTGCTCGGCCACCGCTGCTTGCTTGCAGGCCCAGGATTCTTGGCAACTTATGAAGAGTTTCATCGTGTTGACAATTATATGATGTAGATAACTGGTTTGAACATCAGTACCACTGTCGAAAAATATAACACCGCTTACGGCTTTCCTGACATGGTTCTTATATGTTCCCCGCGCTGCTTTCTGTTCCATTGTTTTCTTACCCATTTGTAGGGTAACAAACCGGACGCTCGTCTGGTTGACCTCCATGCTTTACCTGCATCCTTGCTTTCTCTCTCGCTTCTCTGTCCACGCCCTTGACCTGTTAACTCGTGTTCAGGTAGATCCAGAACTTACATACCCTTAGCGATCATAGTTGAACATCATGCTCTAGTGCATCCCTGGTCCTTGGGCCAATAAACCCCATATATCATCATGCTCTAGCAGATTCCATGATCGACAGATAGAGAGCAAATAATAAATGAAAGGTAGGGGGGTTAACCAGGACTGAGCCCGGTTGTCTACCCTACACTGGGGAAAGGGAAAGGGGGACGGAAACATTAGAAGAAGAAAAGAAAGTCCACTGGCGATATAATTTGGTCACTCAGTCCGGATCACAGACGCTGACTCAATCCGGTAGCTTTCAAATATCGCAGCAGCGCTTTTGTGGCCTTCTGTAGCTGCGATATGCGAGGTCATGGTCCCAAGAGCTTGTTCAAGGTGAACGGCTTTCTATCAAGCTGATTGAGAGCTGTGCAGAGGTCATGCCTTTCATTTTCAAACGACGGGCAGTAGCACAGTAGATGTTCTATTGGCGCCGAGCTCCACCACTAGAAAAGCTGGCGCCACCGTCGGCGTGACGTGGCATGAGGGATCACGTGGCCACAACGGCCGCGTCGGCTGCTTCCGAAGCGCCGAAGCGAGCTGAAAACGAAAGCTTAGAGTTCCCCCTGCGCCGCGGTTCTGATTAAGTGGTGAGGCTTTACCACCTTGGATGTCAGCTTGACAACATCTGAAACTACTATAATAGGTAGTGGCTTCCTTTGGAGGCGTGCAGCACGGTAGGCTACTGCTCGGTGCCGCAGTGCCGAACGTACGCAACGGAGCCCAGTGTCAGCCTTATTCACACGTAGCCGCAGGACAAGGAGCTGCGTGAAGCTTGGCTGGCGAAACTTAGAACCGGCAGACAGCCATCGGCTACAACTCGGTTATGCAGCGAGCACAGACGCGAGGAAGATTTCTGCTATGGCGCCGGGACTGCGCGATGTTCGGTGAGTAGCAGAAAACGCGCACTGAGACGCTCACCCGCGCAAGCTGCCCGGCTAATGTCAGGTCGGTTTGGTCTATGAACTTGTTGATGCTAGATACTGGCAAGTTCACTGGAACGGAAAGGGAGCGGTAAAACGCACATTAAAGAAAGGCATGGCATATGGTCATGTTTGTGTTAAGAATTAATGCACTGGATTACAAAAAGAAGCAGAGGGAAATCGCACGCTGAGAAGACCGATGAACATAGTGCGACGCAACTTGAGAAATAATACTGAAATGTCCAAGAATTTAGAAGACAAAAAAAGATTAATCGTCGCGATGGCAGATCACAGTCGCCGTACGCGTCGAAGTCTCTATAACGAAATTATTTTTGAACATTTCTGATAGCGTCCACGCAACAATGGTTGCTAGTGTACTGTCAAATGCTCATATTCTGCGGCCTAAAGCTCACGGTACGGTGCGAAAACGCGCTCACAGCGAAAGCAAAACATTGTGCGCGGACATGCATGCAGGCACGAAGTCGGTCGCTGCGAACCCGTGCGATCGCTGCATTGAGGCTTCATTCTGTTATGCCCCATTTGGTTATACAGACAACCTACTATAAGAACATATTTCACATAGCTTACTTTCAGCGTTTGCCTACCTTTCACGCAAGAAGCCGGTTCGGGAGACTCCATCGCGGCGACCGCGCGTAGTGGCGTTCGCTGTCCGTATTCGGCAAAAAGATAGCGTCTATAAACGATTTTGCGCTTTAAGTTTGCCCAAGATTATTATATCGACAGTCAAAAACTTCCCTCGTTTTGAGAGTACCTACATAAATGTCCAGAAGCGCTGCCGCGTGGTGTTTTTATTGAGCGCCGTAAGCGAAACGTATGAGGAGCGTGCCGCGTGATCCCTCATACTACGCAAGGGAGGCGCTTCCGACAGATGGCGACTCCGTAACTCCTCGCCCCCAATAGTTTCCTCGGCACCGCAGGTATTGCACTAGGCGCTATCAGCCATTCCAATCAAAAAGGTATATATGCATTGGTGAATGCGACGCCCAAGCGTAAGCGGCACAGCACTGTTTCCTCATTACGCGGAAGCCCTGGTAACAGCCGCAGTTGCACAGATGGATCGAGGGAAGGCAATCGATGTTGAGTGAATTCAAGTGTGTGCCACTTCTCCAATGTCATACGGTTCGCTAGCTTGCTTGAGTGTTGGGCTGCGTCAGTCCGTGATAAAGGTACAGAAACAAGGGTTACTCCTTCGTGCGCTTTCCTAGCAGCTTCGTCAGCGAGGTCGTTGCCGGAGATACCGCAATGGCCAGGCAGCCATTGAAACACGACGTCGTGTCCTTTCGTGATCATATGATGGTGCATTTCTCGAATCTCCGACACGAGCTGTTCACAGGACCCGCGACGAAGAGATGACAGAAGACATTGTAAGGCCGCCTTCGAATCGCAGAATATTACCCACCGATCAGCGGGTTGGTTGGTAATATAATCAACGGCACCTCGGAGGGCAACAAGCTCCGAACCAGTCGATGTTGTCAAGTGAAAAATCTTGTATCGGATGCTTAGTGATCATCATCATCATCATCATCATCAGCCTGGTTACGCCCACTGCAGGGCAAAGGCCTCTCCCATACTTCTCCAACTACCCCGGTCATGTACTAATTGTGGCCACGTTGTCCCTGCAAACTTCTTAATCTCATCCGCCCACATAACTTTCTGCCGCCCTCTGCTACGCTTTCCTTCCCTTGGAATCCATTCCGTAACTCTTAATGACCATCGGTTATCTTCCCTCCTCATTACGTGTCCTGCCCATGCCCATTTCTTTTTCTTGATTTCAACTAAGATATCAATAAATCGCGTTTGTTCCCTCACCCAATCTGCTCTTTTCTTATCCCTTAACGTTACATCTATCATTCTTCTTTCCATAGCTCGTTGCGTCGTCCTCAATTTAAGTAGAACCCTTTTCGTAAGCCTCCAGGTTTCTGCCCCGTACGTGAGTACTGGTAAGACACAGCTGTTATAAACTTTTCTCTCGAGGGATAATGGCAACCTGCTGTTCATAATCTGAGAATGCCTGCCAAACGCACCCCAGCCCATTCTTATTCTTAGTGATCGTGATGGTATAACCACTGCGCCGGTGGAGCAGGTCTGAGTGGAAGAGCCATCCGTATATATGTGGACTCGGTCAAAGTAGAAAGTGTGCAAACAATTCAGAGCTGCTTGCTTCAAGGCCAAGGTAGGCAGGTCAGTCTTCTTTCTTATCCCTGGAACCGTAAGACACACTTGAGGTTGTTTTAAACATCACAAAGCTGAGGTTGAGCGTGCTGAGTGTGTGAAGCCCGATGGTAAGGAGGCGCGATGGATGCTGACCTCGTTGGAGAAGGACGCCTGTGGTCGTCGTTCTGGCTGGCAGGCAAGAGAGCTTGACTGCAATCGTGAAACATGACGAACATAGGCCCTAATCGTTTCGGTGCTAATGTAAGCCGTGATCGGATGGCTTTGAGCCATTATAATGGTTCCTGCTGTTCAGGGCTCCGCGAAAGGCCTAGGCAAACCGTAGTGCCTGTGCCTGCACGCTCTGAAGTTCTCGAAGATTTGACTTGCATGTTTTAGCAAGCACGTGCGAGCTATAGCGTAGGGATCCGTTGAAAAGTGCTCGATATAACTGTAGCATGGAGCCCACTGACGATCCCCATGTTTTGCCGGCGATGAACTTGAAGGCGTGAACAATAGATGTGAGCTTCTTTTTCAAGTGGGCAACCTGAGGGCTCCAAGAGAGGTCTCGGTCAACAATGACGCCCCAAAACCGATGATTTATCTCGTAGAAGATAGGCTGACCATTGATGCATACTGGATAACGAGTCATCGCTTTTCGCGTAAAAGTGACTAACGCACATTTTTCTGTTGAGATGGTAAGGCCTTGTGTGCGAAGATAGTCAGATGTCTGTGTTGCTGCTTTCTGTAGCCGTGCGTGAACCTGCAGGCGAGTGACAGCTGATTTCCAGATGCAGATGTCGTCGGCGTAGATTGAGACACTCACTGTTTCCGGTAGGAATTCGGCCAGCCCAAGAAGCATGAGGTTGAAAAGAATAGGGCTTAGAACGCCGCCTTGGGGAACACCTCGGCATGTGTAGTGGTCGGTAGTCGGACCATCTTCCGTACGTACGGACAAGGACCTTTGTGTAAAGTAGTTTCTGATCCATCGATATACTCGCCCTCCTAGTTCAATTGTCAAAAGTGCGTCTAGAATGGTTTGACGGGAAACGTTGTTGTAAGCGCCTTTCACGTCAAGAAAGATTGCTACTGATAATCGCTTCCGAGATATTTGTTGTTCTACAGATGATACCAGATCGATGACACTGTTAATCGATGAACGACCTCATCGAAATCCCGCCATAAAGTCAGGGTAAATTTTTGCTGTTCAAGGTGCCATTCGAGATGCATGAGGATCATACGTTCCATGAGCTTCCCGACGCAGCTGGCAAGAGCTATAGGCCGATACGATGCCAGTTCGAGCGGTGACTTTCCTGCTTTTAGAAGCGGTACCAGGCGGCTGCGTTTCCATTCCTGTGGGACGACGCCATCTTGCTATAAACTATTAAAAAGGCTGAGGAGTTCTCTTCGTGCTTCTCGACCTAGGTGGCGCAAAGCAGTATATGTTATGCCATCGGGCCCTGGTGAAGACGAACACGTACAGAGCGCCGTAGCAGCTTCTTAACTCTTCCATAGAGAATGGAGCGTCCATACTTGTATTTCGTGGACCGAAGATGTTGCCTAAAGCCATGTCAGGGACTAAAACTGTGCCGCTGGCGACTTTTGCACAAAATTTCTCTGCAGTGTCTCTCTCACGGCGGTTTTGACAGAGAGCAAGGGCGTTAAAAGGGTGTCGTTGCTCGGGGCTTGAGCAAAGACCCCGTAGGGTACGCCGCACACGGGACAATGGCTTGCGGGGGTCCAGTGAGTGCAAAAGCATTTCCATGTTTGATCCGCTAGCTTATCCATTAGGCGTTTGATCTTCTTTTGCATGCGCCGAGCTTATCTGAGGTCTAGAATTGACTTCGTGCGCCTGTACCTCCTTTCAGCTCAGCGACATAGTGCACGAATCCTTTCCAATTCAATGTCATTCTCTGTACGCTTTGATGGATGTGTGAAGCAGCGTGTATAATCTTGCATTGCGTCTGCATTTATGTCTTCTGCGTGCGATATGTGTCTTGCATGTGTCTTCTACACGATCTTGAAAGACTGCCCAGTCGATGTGGCGAGATACAAGCGGTAATGCGGCGTCTAGTCCATCGATTCTCACATAGGTCGGAATATGATCACTTCCATGGGTTTCAATATCAGTGAACCACTGCACGCTCAAAGTCAGGCAACGTGACACCAAAGTCAACCAAGGCAGCTGTTGTACGTTGTGCCTCCTAGAAATGTCAGGCATCCGTCATTTAAAATACACAGGTTGTGGCCTGATGCAAAAGATATTAGTGACCTGCCCCTCGAATTTATCCTGGAGCTTCCCCATATATGGTGATGAGCGTTGAAGTCCCCTGTTATTGTCCAAGGACCGGGAGTAGCAACCATAATATCTTCTAGTCATTTGCTATCAAACTGACTTGTTGGGGAAAAGTAGACGCCAATAACAGCACAAGACAGCCTCTTCTTTTCCACAGTAACACAGACGTATTGGTTACCGTCGTACTTATTTATTTATTTATTTATTTATTTATTTATTTATTTATTTATTTATTTATAATACCCTCAGGGTCAACAGACATTACAAAGGGGAGTGGTACAAAGTACAGAAAAACAACAAAATTTTAACTACAAGAAACAGCACAATGTTTCTAATTGTGCGATAGTAGTTATGAAGAGGCAAAATACATGTGACAAAAAATACTATATATATATACAAAGAAGCAGCCCAGTTTTTCTAATTATACAATAACAGCTATATAGAGGCAGACTAAAACAAGACGTTACAGAGCATTGGTTAATGAAGTCACAAATTTTTCATGATCTGAAATTGTTACTACCAATTTGGGAAGGCAATTCCAATCATTTGATGTGCGTGGTATGTAGGACTGTAGGAATGATTCTGTTTTACACGACGGAATGCCAAGTTTATGAGCATGATCCAGACGGTGCGAAACGTATGGCGCTACGTGTTGGGAAAAATACGTAAAATCCTTGCGAATGTAAACCAGAACCTTACTACTACGGACACACGTGTTTCAAACAAAAGGTTCATACCCTGATAGTCTTATGGAGGCTGATAAGTTCGGTTCACAGATGACTAGTATAGGAAAGTGGTTTTCAAACCCGAACTGTCGAAAATCCGAAATACATGTACGTGACCTCAGGCCTCTCGCATTCCATTAGAATATGGAGGCACTTCTGACATCATCCTGGAACGATAGCTGTTGTTGTCGATGAGCCATGGTTCTGCTGTAGAAGTTCTCAAGCACTGGACTTGTGAAGGCTCGCTAGAACCGGATTGATGGCATCCAGCACTTTCAATGCACTTCGAGCTGTTCGTGTCTGTAGCTTGTCCAGAAGAACACGAATAGCACTCACCAGAGAGCTGATCATGAAAACAATTTGTTTATCTTGGTCCGTCAATTTATCAGGAACAGACGAAGTGTGCCTTGCTGTAGAAGTCTGATTTCGCTCAGTAGGGGCATGTAAGTGAAAGTGAAAGTTTATTTTCTTTTCAACGAAAAGAGGGCGCGACGACAAAAGGCAAGTGTATCTAGTTTAGATGCTCATGAGTGCGCGTTATGTTGATAATTGTGTTCGACTAATTTCAAGTGCAGGTTTATTTTTCCCACCGTGGGTTGCTTTACAAGCCATTCTTCCCGTCGTGTGGGGCTTTCACTTACACAAGAGCCCGCAGTAGGTTTCAGACCAACCTTCGACTGAAGCTTGACTAGCAGTTTGATGTATCACATTTTGAACACCGGATGCGCTAGTGTCCTTATTCATTACTGTTCAATATTGTGCAACACTTCAAATTAGTGTGCAGTACTGCACAGAAACTGAACAAAGCATGTAGAGGCTCCAGCACCAGTTGAACACACACTAGATAATCTTGCTTGCAAATAAAACTGATCGAACGCAATAACCAAGTGTGAGAGAGCTTCTGAATGCTTCCTAACCTAACAACCATTGCTTCGTGAGCCTAATAGTAAAAATCGAAGCAGGTGCCTGCTGCAATGCGTAAAAACAAATGTTTCCTGCACAATAGGGCTTTACCCGTTTTCACACTAGCGAAGCTGCTGCTTTCCCGCATAACATGGGCATCGATATGGCTAGTATAGACTCCAGCAAATCTGCATAACATTTTTTTGCGTAGCCTGGCTTCAGGGGCGTAGCCAGGGGGGGGGGGGGCTTATGGGGCTTGAGCCCCCCCCCCCGAAATTTTTTCGTGCTGTCATGCGCCGCCGACAAAAACAACTCTCGGCGCCGGAAATCATGCTCGATTTTGTCTAGAACGTCCTGAATTCACGCTCGAAAAGACATTTTAGCGCGAACATTGCGAAATCGGGCTGGATTTTGCGGAAACGCCGATGCATGGGGAGTCACATATCGTAACGCAAGGAGCCCCACCGAGCACAAAATTTCAAGGGCGTTTTGATGGCGAGCGGGCTCGTCTCGGCATCTCGTGGAGGCCGCGGAATCTACGGAGCGCTTGGATTTCAATTCTGAAACTTTGTGCGTATAAAGTTCCAATAACATTTTGATGCGAAAGGTGCATTGACATTTCCAAAGTCGTGCTTTAGATGTTCGATTCCGGAACTTTGTGGGTGTAATGCTGTTGTAAACACTTGACGCCAAAGGTGCATCGACCTTTCTAAAGTCGTACATCGGGATACAAGTTGACAAAGCACGCAGCGAGGTCCGATGAGACAAAGCGTTGTGATGGTTCATTTGTGCCATCAGGTCACAGAAAAGAAAATGAATTTTTTTCACCTGCGCCAAAGCATCCATGTCAAGACATTAAAGCCACCATTGTAACTAAGTTCTTATTGATTTTTCTACCTAAACTTTTATTCGCGAGGATACATTAGGCCTCTTTCTCATCTTTTTTTTTTTTTTTTGTTCTCGCAATCCGCGGGCTGTCGATCCAGCCAGAGCGCATGCGTTTTTCTCGTGCTGCATCGACAACCGCGTGGCGCACTTGGATGCGCGTTCGTTTTTCTCTTGACATAAAAATTGTAACAGCGCAAACACATGCAACCACAAAGTAGCAAAGACGAGACACAAGCGCTTGTGTCACAGCGCTTGTGTCTCGTCTTTGCTACTTAGTGGTTGCATGTGTTTGCGCTGTTACAATTTTTATGCCAAGTATGCACCAACTCGCCCAGAAAGAAGTTTTAATGAAGTACGTTTTTCTCTGGCCGACTGCAATTTCACCTGGCAGAGTTTTGGACGCTTTCTGGCTAGCAGACGAGAAAAAGAAACAATGCATAGTCGCTCGCCGCCAGCACTGCGGGGACTCGACGGACTGCAACGCGTTCGCTTGTGTGCGCAAGGGAGAAAAGCGGGGAGGAAGCGCGCCGCCTTCTGCCGCACGCGATACATTTTGGGAGTGGAGGGAGGGGGGGGGGTTCTGTGATCTGTGAATCTGTGGTTGCGCAACCTGTTTATTTGCCTTGTTTGACGCATTATATTTAGTGACTTTTTCTTAGGTACGTATATTTATTGGAGACTTATACGCATATTTAAACATCTTGTTGCGAGGTTTTCTGTATATGCGCAGTGAACTTTGTTTCCATTGCCAATTTTTGCCCTGTATCACGCTGTGTCTTCACATTTGTATATTCCATTGTATCTTCGAATTTCTAATGTACGAAGGCGAGTCAAATGAAAGTGAGACAAGCCGCCCCGCGCAATAATGGTTCGGTTCATTATTTTCGAGGCATGCGCGTAGCACATACGCATCTCATTTACAAGTGACATGCAGAGGTGAGGTTAAATGTTCTTTAATGTTCTCATACACTGGGTTGAACAGGGTTACGTGACATAATGGACACTCCAAAAGTTGAACAGCTTGGTGTCGTGAGGTTTTTGACAAATGAAGATGTTTCCCAAAAAGAAATTATTCGCCATATGGCTGCCGTATGCGTTGAACATTGCGTTTCATTGGCCACTGTGAAGCATTGTAGCAAACTGTTCAAAGAAGGACATGAAAGTTACAAAGACTATCCATGGCCGAGCCAAAGCCACCGTGCAATCATCCCCAACACAATTAAAAAGGCCGTGGTTGCTCAGTGGCTATGGTGTTGGGCTGCTGAGCACGGAGGTCGCGGGATCGTATCCCGGTCACGGCGGCTGCATTTCGGTGGAGGCGAAATGCGAAAACACCCGTGTACTTAGAGTTAAGTGCACGTCAAAGAACCCCAGATGAGGGTGACGACATTTTGTTTGCAATTGTGACCGGGGATGACTCATGGTGCCGCTACTACTAGCCTGAAACACTACGGCAAAGCTTACAGTGGAAGCATTTGAATTCACCCCTCCCAAGGAAAAGAAAGGCCGTCATTTCTGCCGGAAAAGTGTTGACTTCTTTTTAGATCGTTAGGGGCCATTATTGATCGAATTTTCTAAACCTGGAGAGACTCTAAATCATTTCAGATATTGTGAAAGGTCAGATCGGCTGCGTGTCGCAATCAAGAACAAACGACGTGGAAAATTGAGCATTGGAAACATCTTGCTTCACAACATTGCCCGTTCCTACGTCGCTGATGTGGTTAATACGAAACTGGCAAAGTTCAAGTGGGAAATGTTGCAACATTCCTCATGCAGCCCAGACCTGTTGCCTTGCGTCTTCCACATTTGGTAAAATTTGAAAAAAACTGCTCAAGGGAACCAGATTCGTGTCGGAAGATGAGGTGTAGTCATTTACAGATTTTTGAGCCAGCAATCCAAGGAGTTTTATGAGACGGGAATTACGCGACTCGTTAGTAGGACAAGTGTCTAAATACTCATGGTGACTACTTTTAAATAAAGTACCCCGTTTATCATATATTCGCACTGGCTCACATTCATTTGACTCGCCCTCGTATATTTTGCAGAAGTCCTGCTTTTTTACATGTGCTCGCAATACACGAGCGGTGACAGCTGCTCCTGCGCAATACATTTTAACAAAGGACAGCGTCATTGAGATTTTCCCCTGGTCGTTGCATATGTACGAAAATGTAAACAAGGTTGTTGAATGACAGATATATATATATATATATATATATATATATATATCCCTCGACTAATTCTATAAGGAGGAGGCCGAGCTGCAAAGTGAGCCCCCCACGAACGAAATTTCTGGCTACGCCACTGTCTGGCTTACAAAAGTTGAAAGCTAGGAGCCAGGCATATAATTTGTATATCTATATTTTTTTTTATTCTCAGTACTTATACTAAAAATACCAAATTATTACTTTCATTCATGTTCCTTGAGGTGCTCGTTGGAAGTTTCACATAAGAATTCTTAAAAAACTGTCTGGACAATTAGTACTTCTGTACATCCATTCAGCACACCAGTGATGTAGTTATAATTTCATGTATAACGGTATAGGTTGTGACTACTATACGTGTTATAACGTTAAAGCAAAAGAACAGAAAATGAGCGCATTTCTAGCGGCTAGAACATAGTTAAGCCTATCTCTATTCCAAATCATACAGGGGCCCTATAACGTAAAACTATTCCAATATGTTTTTATTCCAATCTCCTGACGTCAAATTTGCGTAACCCCCGACGCAAACATCCGGCGGTCACCCGCAGGGTTGTCTCAGCAGATCAATCAAACGTTCTCCTCGTTCATAGGAGGTCACTTTTGCTTGCTTGAAAAACGAATAAAATTGCCTACACTGAGCGGCTTGTCTCATCTAATTGGCTCACACGAGGTGAGGAGCACGCTGAAGTGTAGAGGGATTCGATGGGGCCGAGCTGCTGCACTGAAAATTGATAACTGGATGAAGAGGGTGGTGCCGGCGTCTGTGATTGGTCCGCTTTCCCTTAGCTTACGGTGGCTCGTCGACAATCGCGCCGGCATACAACGGAAGCTTAAAAATGACGCTAAAACGGATCCTCAGCGAGGAAGAGTTGGCAGAACGAGGTCGTAAACATGCCGAAAGTGCTCGAAAACCTTACACGGCCACGCAAAAAGCTTTATTACACGCAAATAAACCCATGCTCTCCGGCAGGTGCGAGTAGCCAGTGCTTGGGCGATTTGTGGCAGCCATCTTTTATTCCTTTTGGAACGGGGCAGCCTGCAGTTATTCAGAAGAAAATTCATTGTTGTTCGGCATATTAATGCATCCTTAACGCGTAGACGTCACTTTGAGGCAGTGAGTTTTTGCGGTTTTGTGGCGTCGCGTGACAAGCAGGTGAAGTGGGTGCAGGCCGAAAACTTTTGAGCAATAGCCGAGGGCTATTGGCGAAAAGGCGTCGAATCAGAAATAACTATCCTTCTTTTGTTCAGTTAAATCATGCATAATCAGTGTGTAGACGTCATATCATATGGGGAGCATTCGTGATTTTCGTGACGTCGCGTGACAGACAGGTGAAGTAGGGGTGGTCCAAAAAAATTTTGCACCAATCGCGGAGGGCTGATTGCAGAATTGGAATAGAAAAGTTTGGAATAGCTTTACGTTATAGCGCTCCAGGACTGCACAAACTCGGGAAAGATGCAGTTTACGAGCGGGGACCCCTGACCACATTTGCACAAATATTATGTGCTTCCCTGCAACGCACAAAAGTGTCCCCACCTCCCCTGGCTAATGTTTCCACCCGAAAGCGCTAGATTTGTTACTTCGATGTTCTGGGGTCAAATTCACAAAGCTTGTCGTCCGTAAGTTCTTTTTTTTCTTTCACTGGCCACCTTCGCTAATAATATTTCCAGCGTCAGGATTGGCTAGAGTGTTCTCTTACGATCAATGACAGCGTAAGAGCTTTCTGCGAACACGCACCCTGGTAAACAAATAGGTACGTTTATAAGGTAGACTTTGGGGTGCTTTGCTGGTGGCCACGACGCTTCTTGTTGAACGGTTATGGTCTAGAAATGCCCGTGTGGGCCACGCACGGCGGGGGCGAGAGGGGGGGGGGGGCGGGGAGGGGGCAAGCGCTCTCATAACGCGAGACTTTGTGAGCAAAAGCGCAAGGCGCGCCCTTCTATTGTATTCGGGAGAGAAGTGTGCACATTCGCACTCCGTTTTCTTTCCCCACCTTCTTTTTATCATTTATTTATTTATTTATTTATTATTATCTGCACCACTCCTTTTGACGATTCTCCGAATAGCTCTGTCCCTGCGCCGTCTTTTACGACGTTCGAGGCGGCGCGACGGGGAGCCCTAGCCCGGCGCACCATACGAAGGCGCGTGGGGACGCGTGGCGTCCCCCTACACGCGATGCCTGGCTTTCATTATGTCACCGTTGCCACACGCTATGGCTGGGTAATGAGAAAAATGCTCCTCCCGCGGAGATACCAAGGTGCAGCGAACCATGCGGCATTTTCATTCCGAAACAGCGGGCGCGCGCAGGGGGGCAATAAAAATTGAAGCCCTTCCCCCTTTCTCTCTCTCCTCTACTTTCAGCAGCGTTGGAGGTTGAGAAGAACACGTGGGAGACAGAGGGGCAAGCCTGCCAACGGCGGGTAATGCGAGCACAATTTTGTTTCTGCGTCTACTACTATGTTTCTTACTTCTCTTTCTTTTTCTTCTTTTTCTGATGTTCTAACGTTCACCGAAAGAAGCTTTGGCTTCGAAGCCTCTTGAAGTGCGCAATCAAAATTTTTGGGTCCTTGGATACTTTCCGCAGTGTGGATTTTTTTTTTTTTTCAGTAAAGAGAAGAAGAAAGAAAAGGAAACAAGGGCAAGCTTTGTCCTGCGGTCCTTGCGTCGCATGGACGGCGCACATTGTCTTGCCTCGTGCGGCACTCTCAGTTTTGTCTTATGCGGCAAATGCTTCGTGGCTACCGCATAACGTCGGGCCGCTGGCATGGCTAGATAGGCATTTCGCCTAACGCGCATCCAGCACATTACTTGCGAGGGTTTCTGGCAAACATTGGGTTTTCCATCTCCAAAACCGCTGGCATCTCCGGAGTACTACAGCAGGTTTTAGGAAATGGTATGGGGCAGCAAGTAATGGGGCTACGCGCAAAATGTGGCCGCTTTGTGTAAGCTGAGGCTAGGTACACATTTGTAGAACGTCTTCCGAACCGTGACGATTTGTAGCCGCAGCATCCGCGGTCCGTGGGGAGAACGGTGATGGTTATGACTGCCCACAACTCGTTTCTTTTTTTTTTTATCATAGCGAGACTGGTCCGAAAATGCCATTTTGTATCCGCTCGTTATTGGTTTAGCTGAATTTTCTTGTTATTGTTTGTCTCGATGTTTTGTATTCGTTTCCGTTGCTCAAATTAACAGTTATAACACTGTTTGGGCATTCATACGTTTCTTCTTTTGCCGCGTCCATCCTTATTTTTAATTATGGGGTTTTACGTGCCAAAACAACTCTCTGATTATGAGGCAAGCCGTAGTAGAGGACTCCAGAAATTTTGACCACCTGGGGTTCTTTAACGTGCACCTAAATCTAAGTACACGGGTGTTTTCGCATTTCGCCCCCATCTAAATGCGGCCGCCGTGGCGGGGATTCGATCCCGCGACCTCGTGCTCAGCAGCCCAACACCATAGCCACTGAGCAACCACGGCGGGTGCGTCTATCCTTCGCTGTTCTCTTCTGTATATTTAAACCATGGGCGACATTGAAATAGATGAACATTTCCCGGGTAGTGATGAATTAACATGC
This sequence comes from Dermacentor andersoni, assembly GCF_023375885.2. Taxonomy (NCBI): domain Eukaryota; kingdom Metazoa; phylum Arthropoda; class Arachnida; order Ixodida; family Ixodidae; genus Dermacentor; species Dermacentor andersoni. The sequence goes on from NC_092814.1 coordinate 80,549,629, forward strand.
ATAAGCTTTTTGTTAAGTTATGATAAGTGATGTCGTGACTATATTATTTTCTGCAAATATTATTTAAACAATCATAATGGTTTTCTTTAGGCATGGAAAAGTGCAAGATTAGAAAAGGGTGTCTTTCCATTGTTCCTTTCGGCTTCTCTGCATTTTACATTGATAACTGAAGATGACTAATCATACCGGCGAACACAGACTAGTAAGAAGCAAAGCCTCGTAACTCGAGGGATGATGTAAAAGCTGTCGATGTTGAACCTCAGCGTCTGCCAGCTAGGGACGCGCACTTCTACGTACATCGCCTGCTAGAAATTCAGTAGGACGGCATCGCTGTTTTTCGTGCAACATTCAGTGTCAGCACCTACATTCTCAGCGGCTGCAGGTCCTTCAAATGCTGGCGCCACTCCATGCAGGTTAACGCCGACAGGGCGCATAGAAGCAAGATACAACTGGGCGCCATCGTGAAGGTAGCGCTGTACTTACAAAAGTACAAAAGATATCACTTCCCGTGCACCCTAATCGTGATATCTGGCCCTTCAAACATTTAAATAAAGAAAAGCTATGCGCTCGCCGCGTAATACTGCGACTGTGACAATTTTCTAGCAAGTTTAGGTGTCTCGCGCCCACGCTGACGTAACATGCCCTTGCTTATTAATCACCGCTTCAGGAGCATGCCAGTAAACGTGCACTGGCAAGGCGCAGATACTACGAACTTCGGTGAAGCTGGGTTCGTTGCTTATACGTACTCGGCAAATCACTGCTGTTGCCTTAGATATTATAGTGCAGACCTTCGCGTTATTACCGACACTTCTTTTTCTTTTCTTTTTTTCTTTTTTGCGTGGATAGATACACAGGGTGTCCCAGCTAACGTTAACCAAGCTCTTAAAAATAAAATATGAAATATACGAGGACGCAAATAGTGGTATTCCGTCAGCAGTGACGCACTGCACCAGGATAATTTCTTTCATATTGGTAGCATCGATAATTAGATTAGATAAATAACGAACTTTATTACTTAATTGATGGCGCGAAATATGAAAAATGCCGCATGATTACGCGTCCGCGCGCCGCGACGCCAGTGACCTCAGGCGTTACTCGAAATAATTAACTCTGCTCAGTGCTTTCTTCTTCTTCCGCGATGCCGCCTCGCACCACATTGGCTTCGCGCTTAGAGCAGGGCACGGCCCGGGCCCGCTTTATGAAACCCGAGCCCAGCTCGCGCCCGGGTGTACATGACCTAGCCTAGCCCGAGCCCGGCCTTGGCTCATGGTTCTAAGCCCAGGCCCGTGTTACTAAGCCCGGGCGTTCATTACTAAGCTTAGCCAGGGCCCGCGTGTGCATGACAAGGCCCGGCCTGTAAGTAATTTTTTTTTATTAACAGAATGTACTGTATGCGTCAGCCGGTCTAATCAGCAGCAGTGCATAAGCAATAAAGGACCGAAATCTTTGTTTCTCCTATGGGAACATCAGCGATCTGGCACATTGCCTGTGCGGTTATTTTTACGCTGGTGCGCATGCATTCACCTTGATCGTACGAGTTGGTCCTATGAGGTCATTTAGCATGCGAATATAAATGTATATATACAGGGTTCCCCAACTAACTTTAGCCAGAGTTTAAGAATATGCAAATGCCACGCAGCTGGTCAGGATCAAGGTAATGTTTGCCGTCTCTTGGAGATACTCAGATTATATTTTTTTCATTCCGCCCTAATCAGATAATTAGTCTTAATTAATAATCAACATATCAATATTATTAGATGAAAGTGTCAATGAGAAAATTGTAGAGCGACATGAAAAACTCCCATTACACTTCTCTGTTGCTCAATACGTGCTACATAAAAGTGTTTTTTCTGAGAATGAAAGAAGCCCGCGAATACACGCAAAGTACCTCGAGTGGCCAGTCACGCGGCAATTTTGTGTGCATTTGCGGGCTGCTTTTACGCTCGGCGAAACACTTTTATGTAGCACGCATTCCGCAACACAAATCTGTATCGGGAGTTTTTCATGTCGCGCTACAATTTTCTCCTTGACACTTTCATCTAATTATAATATTGATATGTTGATTAATTAATTAAGACTAATTATCTGATTAGGTTGGAATGAAAAAAATAATCGACGTCAAACAGCATTACCTTGGTTCTGTCCAGCTACGTGACATTTGCATATTTTTTTAAATCTTGGTGCATTATGGTTGGGACGTCCTGTATACTAACACGTGAATTCATGAGCACGCAGCTAGATATGTACGCACAAGTAAAAGAGACACCCCTTGTGTCAGCGCTGAATTAATATAATAGTATCGATAATTGTAATAGTGCAATCTCAAAAGCGGTAACAGGGAAATGATTTGAAGAGCAGTTTTTGTACAATTTATTTTTCTTACGCGGAAACAATATTCGTTTTCGTGGTAAAGAAACAATTGACTCGCCATCCCGGCTCAGCGAAAGTAAATGTCCAGCGAAGCTGCTGAACACCACCACTACAACTGCTGAGGGGGGATAGTATGCAATGCTTCATTGCTTTAGAGTAACGGTAGTCTAAGATCTCCACGAGCGACTTATAGCTGTCTTGTAATAGCTGAGGCTCGCCAATCACCGTTTGCAGTTATGAGAACTACAGAGACATGCCGACGTTATCTCCGTCTTCAAACGCAGCATAAAAGTCACCCATTGGTTCTAGACATATTGAAACGAGATAGAAGTTATGTTCATAAAGAAATTCGAGAAAATCTTCATGTATTGTCAAGAAATGAATTTTGGAACTGAGACGTCGAATATCTTCCATGACTGCTTACATTTCCAAAAATCGAATTGTCAGTAGACGGCATATTCAGAAAAAGAGACATGTTCATTCAAGCTGCTCAACAACTAGCACTTTACCAGATATATATGCTGTATTAAGGATACAGACACGTCCATACAGATGGCTCCAGTACAGAAACCTCTTCAACTTCAGCATTCATTACACCGCACGTCAATAAACGCATTTAAGTTATCTCGTGCGACTTCGTCCACAACGGCTGAACTATTCGCAATCCTATGTGCGATAAACTTTATAACGTCAGTAAGAGATGCGCAAAAATGGGTAATTTTCAGCGATTCACAGGCCGCTCTAACATCCCTCTGCAGCACAAAAGGAAAAACAATAAGTGATAGTATAATATGTGAAACTCTTAAACACCTCACAAATGCAAGCCAAGCGAACCATGAAATAGTATTCCAGCGGACACCAGGGCATTGTAACATTCCTGGTAACACAGCATCCGATGAAGCAGCACGACAAGCACGCCTCAAAGGTGATGTGGTTCCACTCCCAATATCGAAGAATCAATTACGCTGCATTATAAGGGCAACGCCTTTCAAAATGTGTAGAAATATGTTGTTTGGCCAGAATTCTAAGAGCTCGGATTTGTATCATATTGATTCGTTTATGGAATTCAAATTTCTATTGTCATTAGACAGAAATATGGAAACCCTTATTCATCGATTAAGGCTAGGCACTGCCTACACAAAACATTTCTTACATAGAATTGGCCGTGCGGAAACCCCTGAATGTGACTGCGTATTTGTAGACAAAGATATACATCACCTCCGTCTAGATTGCCCACATCACGACACACCAAGACACCGACTTAAGTCAACCCTAATTACATTAGACCGCAGACCTTTCTGTTTAAAGAAATTTTGGGGTCCTTGGCCAACAACGGCCTTGCAGAAGCGCGCTTTAGAAGCATTAAAACTTTTCTCGAAGACAGCGGCATTGTTGGCCGTTATTAAAGGTTTTAATGTTCCCTTTATTTCAATGTCGCTGTGTATATGCTTGTGTATCTGGATTATGTTATGCTGAGTGTTCCGTTGTGACTATATGTGATAATGCATTTACACGATGTATGCCCCACCTGCTGACTAGAGACTATTATTAGGTGACAGTATGATTTGTATTTTAAAGACTTTCTTCTACAGAACTTTGGAGTCATTTAACTGGTATATTGTATGTACCAGGTATTTCTCACGTCATAGTGTTACTGTGAAAACGTTGCTTGACAAGTTCTGGTGCTTTATGAAAAGGTTATTTGATACTTAATCTTGAATCCTGTATGCTGTAGACTATGCGTAGGAGTAGCCGGCGCCTTAAATTGTGCGTCAACATCTCCGTATATCATGTCAATAAAACAAAACGCTAGTAACGGTGATTTAGAGCAATGGGAGTAATGGTAATTTTGACAGCACGCCGCTGCCCATAGCGGTGCTGCAACGACATTGAAATCAGTTGCTAGGCTGGTTATTTTACATACGAAGTGCTAGGGACGTCACTCCCCACGTCGCAAGCTACCGTCGCTGCGGCAGCTTCCGCAACAGTAATCTTTACCGGGAAACGTATGCGGATAGCGCTACGTGCTTCGCATTGTTATCTTAAGCGCCTTATCATCAATTATGTGGTTCGGATATTTGTTTCGTGCTTGTTCTTTATTGAAACGTATGCTGTTCTGTATGTTGTATGCGTGATTCCAAAGAGTGCATGCATTGTTCGCTTCACTTTGCTGAGTGCTTGAAGCCCGTGCCTCACGGGGGTACGAGCCACTGCTCCTGGCCTGCACTGCCCAAATTTCTGCTTACGGACGCGGACACGATACATGCCGACCACCAAGGGACTAGCAGCTTTGCTGTAAACAAATTAGAACTTCATATGTTTTTTTTTTTCATTTTCTTTGCTAAGCTATACTAAGAGCCAGCTCTTTGCACGTGTCACTTCAGCTTGGCACCGAATGCCTTGGACCATGCAATGCATAATGTTCGTGTGTACTCGAAGGCATACTTAGGCCCTTTAATGAACGGGCCCGAGTCCGGCTCGGTCCCGTGCCTTAATGCCCGAGCCCCGGGTCTGTGCAGTGCATCCGTGCATTCGCGCTCCACGCGAAGCCAATGCTCGCAATTCAGCTCGCAGTTCGTGGTGACCTACGCGAATACCAATGCCTCGCCACTTTCAGGGCCGGCAATGCCGAGCCAGGCATTGAGCAGAGTTAATTCTTCCGAGTAAGGCCTGGGACCCGCTGGTGTCGCCGCGCATGGACGCGTAATTATGCGGCTATTTTCATATATCGCGCATTTTATTTATAACGCGGAGAAAATAATTACGCCAGACATATCACACTGAAAACAACTGAATCATGCGTTTTAAAACGCAACTATCACTTATGTCTGTAAAAGTTCGCGCCCTCGCTTCAGTAATTAAAAAGTTAGTTATTATCGATATTTCAATCATGAAAAAAAATCCTCCTGGCACTGTACGTCACTGCTAACGGAATACCATTGGTCGCTTTCTCGTATATTCAATATTTCATTTTTAAGAGCTTGGCTAACGTTAGCTGGAACACCCTGTATGACATCAAAATACTTCAGACATGACACTAAGCAGTGCAAATTCTGACTTGCTATCGAAGTAAAAATACTGCGTGATTAGACCTCTCAGAGGTACATATGATACACAAGAGGCTTCGGACAAGAGGCTCACGAGCCAGTTCAAACACTAAGCACAGCATACTGACTTCCTTTATCGAGATGCTTGCGTGCCCTGAATTAAGCCCTTTTAATATCACTCCATCTCCAAAAGCTAGCCAATTTTCTCCTCCTGGTGTTGTTTTACAGTCCATCATCATCATCATCATCATCATCATCATCATCATCATCATCATATTTTATGTCCACTGCAGGATGAAGGTATCTCACTATCTCAAATTACCCATGTCCTGCGGCAACCGATTCCAACTAGCGCCCGCGAATTTCCTAATTTCATCGCTCCACCTAGTCTGTAATGACGTACAAAAAGAATGGTTTAAAAAGTGACCGGGAACTTTATAGTGACTGTAAAAAATCGTGTACCTGGTGACAGTAAAGCAGTATGTGCACTCTTTCTTAATAAACCGTTTAGTCTGCTCCGCGATTTAGTCCGGTGTGTTCATCGGGGAGAAATTGCTGCATTCCGCACACTGCTCGTTACTATCAATAACCCTCTCCGACAGCCCGACCAAGTTGCTATAAATGAGTGCCCCCCCCCCCCCCTCCAAACCCCTAACATTGATGAACAGGCAAAGGAAAGAACGTGAGAACCACTCGGTTGCGTACAGATCACGCTGCGTCCGAAGCCATGTTGAGTAAGCATCGGCACTGAAGGGGTGCGGCCGTTAATCGTCGCGATCGTTTTCGCGGTGGGGACGGCGAGCGTTCTCGCGAAGGTGGACGATGACTGCAACGGGTTACCGTTCAAGCGGCCCCTGCTTCCATAACAGTGCGACGCCGAACGGAGGAGCTAACGTTCAATCATATATTAGCCACGCTTCGGTGCTTGCTTGAACACGACGCATCCTGACGTCTCACGGAGGCCTTGGCAACTCAACTATGCTTCTGCCGGTTTCCAAGCAAGAGGAAGGACAGAATCCAGTCCAAGCTAGCTCGAGCGAACGGGGAAAGCACGCGCACGACTCGTATAATGGCTGCATCGAGAAAACCGTGCATGCTGTCAGCGAGCCGAGTCTAATCAGTGCCCGTGTTTGTGACGTCGCTCGTGTGCTCTACAGGCCACGAGCCTGTGCGACGGCTGACACTCGCAAAAGACCTAAATATTTCTTTTCTAAGTGTTCTTGCCCTTCGGCGTAGTCCTATTTTAATGGTTTGACAGCTCTTCGTCGCCCGCTTCTTGCATCGTCCTGCACGAGCAACGCCTGCAAACGAAACGCACGGCGTTTCACTCTCGAAGAGGCCAAAATAGGCTATGCTGGGATCGCCTGTGCGACGAAGACAGGCTGCAAAACTTTCCGTTGGAACGCGATTACAGCCTTTCTCGCCTCCGAACGACCGGGGGCGTTTCCGGCCTTTGCCATCGTATCATTTTTTTTTTTTTTTTGTCTGCAACGTGTGGAGGAGCGCGGGAGGCACGTCTACAATCGGTAATGACACCTCATTATACCGGATTCCGAACCAGGCGGAACCTCCCGCCTCGCGCCCAACCTCCCAACCGTCGTTTCTGTCTCACGCACTACGTAGCTGTGTTCCCAAAACTACGAAGGCTCGACTTCGCAGGCCCACACACACACGTTGCGCTCACGTACACAGCCAAACAAAACCACCCAGACAGGCACGAAAACCGGGATGCACGTAATTTTAAACGTTTATTAAGTGAGTTTATCCACGCTATATCCTATGCTCTCTACACGGTTTGACGCAGACATTGTCGTCGTTTCATTTGTATTAATTTTATTGGATTTAGGCAAATCCAGAGTGGAAGGATAGAAATTCTGGGCACGGTGTTTTCTAACATATGGGTCACTTTTCTCTACTTTGTTTTCTTAGCTTAATAGATACAAAAATCTCATATTAGTCTCAGGGTGTGTATATTCTCGGCTGCATGTAACGACAAGCGCCGCCGCGAAGGATGTGAAATTATTCTAACCCCATCCGTCAATTCTATACTTAATCGAATTATCCACGGTGACATTTCTTTTTGCAATAATAATTTTCGGCTGCTGAGATTAACGCTTCTTTCTTTTTGTAATCATGTGCCTGTGGGCATGCGCGATTGTTTCGGAACATTGAAATCCCAACTATTGGTTATGAATTAAGAACCCACGGCATTATGGTGTGGTTCTGACTTTCCGCCCAGACGCAAGCGACGAATACAAACATTGAGCTGTAAGACCTTAACAGCGAGCACCAAAGGCAAGTATGGAAGAATAAAGACAGCAAAGCGCGAGAACGTCGCTGACAATTTTTTATTGATCAATTACTTTTCGAGCAATATTTACTATGCCAGAGACACGAAACGCAGTCGTTTCAAGATTTGGTGCCTCTTTGCCGACAGTGGCTTCAGAAATACTTTACGCCTTGCCAAATGGACGTACAGAGGTTCTTTTGTATGGAGTGCTTTTCTATTTTCCTATAAAGGTTTCTGATGCAATTTTGTTCCCAACAGCTAAGTTATCGAATACAGTTTCGTCCTCTGAAGGGCGTATAAACACAAATGACCAAATGGTCTCTGTTGCGCCCAGCCAACAGCCCCATCTGAAAACTTCAAAATTCTGCAGGAGGTCGAATTAGGCAAAACTTGGAGAAATAGAGAAATATTCGAGCGTAGCGAATTTTCTCCTGCGAATTATGCGCTACTATAGGGCAGTCTCGAGAAAGGATCCAATTTATCGAACGTGAGTTCTGCGCCTCCTGTCTCGTAACGAGGGAAGTAAATGCAACAGCAATGCGAAGCTAATTAGATCCACCACGGGAAGTCTAAGGATCTCGATGGGTCACGTGCCGAAGGCACACTCGGTGCTTTCCCGGATCTATCATTACTGTCCTGGGGCAACGCGGTGTTCGGGCAGAAAGACGGCGCCAAGGGAGACGCGATGATCGCTGCTCTGCTTGAGTCGTATACACTCGCGAGCTCGAGATCCGCACTACAGCTCTATCTGTCTCCTTGTGCTTGTACGGCTATTGAGTGAGAACGAGGCTCTTTCTAGTGTGCCTATGTGCGAGCCGCAAGCATGCTGGGCTCACTTGTAGCGGAGGAAAGCGCATTTGGCTTCACGGTCTGCTGTAATCGCGGAAACGCTCTTGAGATAGGGGATGTAGTGCAAACTGGTGTAGATCGGGCACAGAAGTTGACAGCAATCTGGTCTGACCTACTCCTCCACATATAAGGAATTAATAAAACAGACAACAACGATCGTCATGTAGGTTCCTGCTAATACTCTGGCCACACGGGAAACATTTAACGTCACGCGTGGGTAACTTAATGACAATAGGTGCATCAAATCACCATTGTTGTTTTTTTCGGTGCTACATGACAAAAGTTATTGCCAGTTGCATAAGACTGCGCTGACAACGTGTAAGAGAATAAAAGACAAATGATACTGTCACAGTCTATGCGCAGTACATTCCGGAGTAAGCGTCTCTTCATTGAATGTAAATTTGGAGATTTATGCTTAGCAAAAAACCTCGTTCAAGCTTAAACATTCCTCAATTATAATTCGTATACTTTGTTATGTTTGCTGTTCTTGTACTTATATGTGGTGCTATTCGGTGGAGAGTATGTATTACTTTCTGAATCACATTCGAATGAGTTGCGCTAACTCACTAGATTGCAAATGTTGTCCTCATCTAATGACATTAGATATCCTCTTGTAACAGTGAACTAATGACAATAACTGTGGATGTCATACGGTGTGAACGACATTACATTTTCTGGTATGACAGTGCACTGTCGGACAGTGTCTCAATCGGACAAACGCAAGCAACTCTTAGGTGGTAACCACACACATATGGGACGTGGCCTGACGGGCTGGGGATGTGTTTGTCGGAAGAGGCAAGTGACAATAGAAGGGTGAGACAATTAAAGGCTGATCAGAAGGCACATGTCCGTCAAAGATTGCAGAGAAAGAGCTTGGATGCATTGGTTTTACAGTTTTTCTAGCGGGTATTGACACCTTATTCATCATATGCTGCACATCCGAGATGTATACACAAGTGCGGGAAAGCGCGTGACGACGACTGCGCGCGCGGCCGCTGCTTAGCACGCATGCCTCACGAATAAGGAACTGCTAACGCCCGCCAGTTTCTTTTATGCACACGTTTGAACTACTACATTTAAACTGTTTTTTATACGGGACGTAGAGTACGTATAATTCATTCCGAAGTAAGAAAACGTATTGGTGTAAACCGCGCCGATGGTATACTAGCTAAACGAACTTTCCACGATTCACGGCGAGTGCACGTCGATTATAGTAATTCATTATAGTAATTGCGCGGACATCTCCTACTTTCGAGTCTTCGCACACACCGTGGCTCAGTGCGTGGTTTGGGTTCTCGGCCGTGTTGGTCACATTACGATGGGGAGCCGCAATGCACAAACGCTTGCGTGCTGAGCTTTGGGTGCACATTAGAAGAACCACAGGGGATGGAAATGAATACGAAGCGCTCCACTACAGCGTCTTTCCTGGCCCCTGCGTTTCTTTGGGACTTTAAAAAACGATAGATTCATCAAGCTGAACCTTCAATGATTCCCGAGTACAATTTCTGATTGTTCGTATTTCATGGAAGCTGCAGGGATGTCACTTTTTAAAAAAAATATTGCGAATTATACCTTACTCATATAAAGGAAAGTTTCAAGCGCAGACCCGTGCGTGCCTTACCATAATATCGCGCTCATTTGTACGGATTATGCTGACTCGTGTGTGATTAAAGGCAAAAAAAAGAGAAGGGGGGCGAGGGGAAGTATAGATATGTATTTCTATTAATCTTAGTTGGGTAATTCTTTTGACTCCTCTTGAGTTTGACAAGGTTGTAAAATTTCTTCTGCCTGCTGCGTGTATCGACCTAGCAGAAGCCATGAAAATATTGTGTTTCATATCTTAGCTCCAAGTAAGTCGGCCGACTTGGTGGGACCTTACGCAAAGACGTGCTCCTTTTTCCTTGCCACCACCTACGTGTCGCTCTTAATCTCTCGAAAAGGTGGACATCCTTTTATTAACCATACGTTCTTTCCGCCGAAATTTTGTCCTTTAAAAAAGAAATGTCGGGTGATGATGTTCACACTGAGGCCCATCTTCCCTCTTAGTCGTGTTTTTTGTTGTTGTTTTTTATCGTGTGAACGTTTCTTTCATTATACTACTTCAGGCTGTTGGTGCGAGTATATTTTACTATTCCTTCGATATAATCTGTGATAGGTCTCTATTTTCGTTTTCTCCATACTCGTCTCTTAACCTTTCCCTTCGAAAATGTTTCCTAGGAACAGGAATTCGGAAAGATATGGTGACGGGGGGCAGGGGGGTCAGTTTTAAGGGAGTGGAGACACAAGCATATGCTCAACAAGGACGGCAGTGCTCCTTCTTTCTCCCCTTTCTTTTTTCGTCACGCGTCTCGCGGTGGTCGAGTAAATCGGTTTCGCGTGGCCGCTCGAGCGTCGACGCTGGGCGCGCGCCACTGGTGCAGCACCAAGGTCAGCTCAGTCCGTCATATATATATATGGTCTCGGCACTGTAGCCGCGGGTACTAACGCGACTACAGCCTGTTGAGCACGCCGCGAGCAGTGCACGCCGGCTGGGGGCGGCCAGCGAAGCGCGATGGAATTAGCCGGTTGGCCTGCTGCGAACCAACGACGCTGGCCGCCCACCTCAATTACACCTCCCACTCTTGGAGGTTGGGCTGCACCTCACCAAACTTACGTGCTGCAGAGAAGACGCGCTATCCTGAAAACCTCGTTTGTGGGTCATTCCACGGCCGCTGTCCCCACCGCGGCGTTCTGGCACTGTCCATTTCTCTCAAAAAATTACAGAAACATTACACGTACATAAGCATTACTTGCAAAGTATTTTCGCACAATGTTTTGAGCTGAAAAAAAAATTTTTTTACGCACGTGCGGGCTACTTGAATTTCACGATGCGGTGGAAATCCAGGTGCGCAATTTTTTTTTTAATAGAAATCGGCCGTTTCACAAATTATTTCAAAATTTTCGTTTTTGCGTTGTCTGAACATTTTGCTTTCATTATAAAACAGTTTCACAAAATGCTTTTATGTTTTTCAATCTTTAGCACCAAGGTAAAGATGCTCAAATTATGGCCCTTTTGGGAAATGTTTCACAGAAAACAGTGGTGGAAGGAAACCTGGAATTATTTTCATAGAACTGCACCTAAAGCTAACTATCTTCTAAAGGTTTATTTTCGCCTCTTTGCTGCGCACAGGGTCTCAAACGAAATCCTGAATTTGGCAGGAATGATATTTTGACCGACTTTTTGGCTTTGTTAACACATCAAGGTGGTGCATGAAAAAATACACAGAAAATCTAATAAAAATTAGAAGCATAACAACTTTCGCCACGCAAATTTTAATCGAAGTAATTTAGGTTTTCAACGTGTACACCGTTCTCCGAGACAGGCGCCCAGAAAAGGCATTGTTCATGGCTGTTAACATGACTGCGCGTCATACACGTCTATACAGATGGCTCCATACATCAACCTCTTCAACTTCATCATTCATTATACCGCACCTCAACAAACAAGAATCATTTAAGTTATCTCGTGCGACATCGTTCACAACGGCTGAACTGTTCGCAGTCCTATGTGCGATAAAATTTATATTGTCACTAAGAGATGCGCAAAAAAAGGGTAATTTTCAGCGATTCACAGGCGGCTCTAACATCACTCTGCAACACAAAGGGGAAAACATTCAGTGATAGTATAATATACGAGACACTTAAAAACCTCACAAAGGCAAGCACAGCGAAACATGCAATAGCATTTCAGTGGATACCAGGGCATTGTAACATTCCTGGCAACACAGCAGCCGATGAAGCAGCACGACAAGCACACCTCAAAGATGATGTGGTTCCGCTCCCAATATCGAAAAATGAGTTACGTTGCATTATAAGGACAACGTCTTCGAAATGTGTAGAAACACTTGGTTTGACCAGAATTCCAAGAGCTCGGACTTATACCATATTGATCCGTTCATTGAATTCAAATTTTCATTATCATTAGACAGAACTATAGAAACCCTTATTCATCGATTAAGGCTAGGCACTGCATACACAAAGCATTTCTTACAAAGAATTGGCCCTGCGGAAACCCCCGAATGTGATTGTGGATTTGTAGATGAAGATATATACCACCTCCTTCTAGATCGCCCACGTCACGACACATCAAGATGCCGACTTAAATCAACCCTAATTAAATTAGACCGCAGACCTTTCAGTTTAAAGAAACTATTGGGTCCTTGGCCAACAACGTCTTTGCAGAAGAGCTCTTTAAGAGCACTAAAGACTTTTCTTAAAGACAGCGGCATTGTTGGACGTTATTAACTTCTTTATTGTTCCTTTCATTTCATTGTCGCTGCATATATGCATGTATTTGTGAATTATGTTATGTTGACTGTTTTGCTGTGACTATACGTGATAGTGCGCTTACACGGGGAATGTATCACCCGCTGACTAGAGACTGTGTCATTAGGCGACAATATCGTTTGTATTTTTGAGACCTTTATCTACATAACTGTAGAGGAATTTACCTTGTATATTGTATGTACCATGTGTTTATTATGTCATAGTCTCTCTTTGAAAACGTTGTGTGATAAGTCCTGGTGCTTCCGTGAAAAGATTATTTCATATGTAATCTTGTACCCCGTATGTTGTATGATGGAACCATTCAAGAGATAAGGAGTAGCCGGCGCCTTAAATTGTGCGTCAACATCTCCTTATATCATAACAATAAAAAAAAAAACAGCAATCACCTCAAAGGAAAGCTTGGTGGTTAAGATGCAGAGCCAAGCCATTACGAGCGATGGAATGTTTCATAGTGCCCTAGCTGCAGAAGTCCTTCTCGACAATATAGTACACCCGTCCCGCAACGGAATCAACCGACTGTCGTTATGGCGTTATGGCGAGGCACGCATTTCTCGTGAAACCCATCCGTTCACTATGCAACTCTGAATTGAAACCATGAAGCAGTTCTTTACAGCGCCAACTACAATGCCTAAAGTATACTCGAGGCACTAGAGTGCACCTTAGGTTGCCTTCAAGAGTAAAATACACGTACCTTCTGCATGACGATGTCACAACCTCCGTGGTTTAATTATACAAACTGAGAACTTTTCGCTTGATCAGTTCATATAAGACCGCCTCGTACAGTCACCTCATAAAACAGACACCAATAGCCTCATATGGGTTTGCTTGATTTTTGACCCCCTCCGGCGGAAGATGATATCTTCAATGTGCCCCATACTACTATAATAAGTGAGGCTTAGGCTTTTTGCTAGCTGCAGCCATACGCTATAAAAAGCATATTTCTCCCTAAAAGTAGTGCGGAGCAGCTGTGTCAGTTTCGCCAAACAGATCAGCCATAACTGCTGTTCTCCAAGCAACAAGCACCTGTACTCTGCTGAACAGTTAACGTGTAGCCGTGAAATGGGATAAATATTTTGGGCCGTACCTTCTCGGTGTGGTGCAAACAGCTCAGCATCAATTAGATTCACTTCAAGTTACCGCCGATTGAAATAAATCGGCAGAGGATGGCTTAATTTTGAGAAGCACTTTGTGGGGTCTTCGGGTCTCACAGGAATACCGACCACCGCGGGTTCGAGCTTAGCAAGCCACAGGGCCGCGTCAGCCGTCAGCCTCTAGCGCTGCTGCTGCGCGCAAGCTCAGGCCACAAGGGGCTATGCCGAGCGACGCACGCAAGAACACAGTATTGCCCTGAGCTAGCGGAAACCGTTTATTGTATCCGGCGGCACCCGACACTGCACAAACGCCCGGTCCCGGGACGGCGGGGAACCAAAGGGGTCCCGCACCAAGGGCGAATCAGGGGCGCCTATAGCACATCGCCGCGAGAACAGAGGCTCAAGCTGGGGCACGCCGCTAGGAAAAGTCCCGGTGGCTATGCTACTTGCTCTCGCGAAACCAATGGGCCAACTCGCGGGAGCTCGGGAAATCTCCTTCGGCTTGGGGCTCCAATAAGTGCGGCTCGGCGTGGTACGACCTCGTGCGAGCATTAGGCACCCGTTCTTCGGCTTAGCGTCCGGACAGGATCAACACGAGGCACGCGCTCCCCGCACGGACAAAGGCACCGTGCGTGAGCTCAGTCCTAGTCACAAAGGTGTCTGCGGACGAGAGGAAATATGTAGGTACCCGGCGCAATCCCAAGGGAAAAAGGACACGCTACTATTGGGCTACTATCGTGGCCACCAGGGGCCGCTTCGTGACGTCGTAGCTCCGCCCTCACCGCGAACGATCGCGAGTGGAGCGCCACCGCTGAAAATTGGTTCGGAGCAAGGAGGAAGTGAGGCGTAGGGATTGCAGAAATAGGTGAAATGCGCCCGCGCAATGGCGCGTCGAATTCCGTCGAATTCCCCAAATCGCCACAACTTAAAAAAAATTCACCGACGATTACGATATTCTCTAATGAGAAATTTGAGCGCAGCTCTATACGTGTTTTCTTTTCGCGATATATTGGCTGGCACGGACAATCTGTCTCGTGCGGCACCTTTAAAACGGAGAAAAGTGTGGCGCGACTGCCTCGCTAATCAGGAGATCGCGAGAGGCAGCGCGTGGGCGAAGCGTGTGCGCGAATCACAGCAGCCGCCGCAGACAGCCCTCCCAGACGAGGCGCGCTATTCTCGCTCCATCTCGTAGCAATCGACGCCGCAAAGCCAGTCTGGCGAGGCAGTACGCGTTTCTTCTCACTTTTTCGCCATACCCTCCTCCTCCGCTTTCCCCTCGAGCTCTCTTCGCTATCGCTGGCATTCATCCCCCACTGCGCTCCGCGTTCGCTTTTTGATCCTTCGCTGTGCTCGTTCGCTCGGTTACGCCGACGCCGACGCTTGCCGCAGGCACGGGCGCTTAAGAGCTGCGCTCTAAAAGTTATTCACCTACTTAGATAGTCAGCATTGGTGGTTTCTGCATCTTCTTTTAATGAGTGAGCATGAGAACGCTCATGCGTAGGAAAACCTGGAGGCGTCCGTCGGTTGCCTTGTGGCGTGGGACAGAAGGCAAGAGTGGATAGGAGGAGCAAAATTTTAGACGTCACAAGTGGAGAGAAGGAACGAAGGAGAAAGAGGATGTGAGTGAGGATGAATGAATAATGAAGAGGATGGTGTGAAGTGACACCTTAGGAGCCAGTAGGAATACAGGTGGCACGTAACGTCGCGCTTCGGCGCTCATAGTTGGCAGACCGCCAGAGAAGAGGAGGGAATCGCGCTATGGCGCGCTGCAGCGGACTTGGCAAACATCCTGTGGCATTTCACAGGTTCAGACATGTCTTGTGAATCCGCCTGTCTTTGAGTGGCTTAATAAGGATGGACAGTGCCATCGACAAGCAGCTTGCGTAGGGTGAATGCTAGCGCATTTCCGTTAGATCAACCAATTGATCGACCATTAGTTTTTTTTTTTTTCTTGGGATTTGCACTCACATTCTTTACCATACCGTATACATTTCCGTAGGCCATAGACTGAATAACTTTCGTTGTATATGTGAAGATACCCCGATGTGTGGAAACCTTGTTTCACTGTTTTCGGCTTCATGCGGATTAGACAATTCATCGTGGAAGTTCCGCATCGTGTTCGTGTGGAGTGACGGACGAGGATACTGCTGACGTGTTGTTGTACTGCTCTCTATACAGGGTGTTTCAGCGAACACTTTCAAAAATATTTGAAAGTTGCCTGTGGCTGATATCACAATTCTAGTTGATGAGCTGGGGCCCTATAACGTAAAACTATTTCAATATGGTGTTATTCCGATATCATGACGTCGAATTCGCGTAACCGCCGACGCAAGCATCGGGCGGTGACCTGCAGGGTTGTCTGAACACACCAATCAAACGCTCTCCTCGTTCATAGGAGGTCACTTTTGTTTGCTTGAAAAACGAATAAGATTGCCTACACTGAGCAGCTTGTCTTATCTAATTGGCTCACAAGAGGCGAAGAGCATGCTCAAGTGGAGAGGGATTCAGGCGCCGAGCCACTGCACTGAAAATCCGTAACCGGATGAAGAGGGTGGGGCCGGCGTCTGCGATTGGTCCGCTTTTCCTTACTTAGCTTGCGGTGGCTGGTCGAAAATCGTGGCGGCATGCAACGGAAGCTTAATAATGACGCTAAAACGGATCCTCAGCAAAAAAGAATTGGCAGAACGAGGTCGTAAACGTACCGAAAGTGCTCGAAAACGTTACACGGCCACGCAAAAAGATTTATTATACGCAAATAAACCCATGCTGTCCGGCAGGTGCGAGTAGCCATTGCCTGAGTCACGGAGGAAGGAAACTCAGGAGAGGCCCTGACGTCACCCTTGTGAAGCTAAAGTGAAGCCGGACGTTGGCGTTGCTCATGGCGTTGCTCCGCCTATCGGGCCAGCTCTCCTGTCTTGTTTACATTTCTCGCGAAACGACGCCGCGCTGCGCGCAACCGCGCTGCTCGGACCCGCGCGCTCCGCAGCAATACTAAGCAATCGTTAGCACGTTAGCATGATTCCGCCAAAGAGGGCACAATTTCTCGCGGATATTCCTTCGTCCGTTGCCATTGCCATCGCGCGGTACATTGCGTACAGTGTTGCATGCGCGTTCATTTCACGAACTTTAGTTCCTCTTCTCCTACCTGGCCACAGCAACATCAGGGAGAGCACGGTCCAGATAACGCAGCGCAACAAAACACGGAGACCAACGCAAACCTGCCCGCACGGCGCCTTTGCCACGGTACGAAACCTACGGAGCAACACGTGTGAGCGCACAGAACCAAAACAGAGCCGCCATTGTGGCCCGAAAGGCGTGACCGCTACGGCAAAGAAATAAAAAATCAGCAGAAAAGAGGAGAACTTACTACGTCACTTCCTCCACACTTTTCTCCTAGCGCGCGAAGGGGGTAGGGCCTCTCCTCAGTTTCCTTCCTCCATGGTCTGAGTGATCGGCTGCAGCCATCTTTTATTGCTGTCGGAACGGGGCAGCCTGCGGCTATCCAGAAAAAGTCAGTTTTTAATATATTATTAATTAACGCATATTAATTATTAATAATGTATATTAATTAAGGCATATTAATGCATCTTTAACACGTACACGTCACTTTGACGCGGTGAGTTTTTGCGGTTTTGTGACGTCGCGTTACAGGCAGGGGAAGTAGGTGCAGCTCGAAAACTTTTGACCAATAGCCGAGGGCTAATGGCGAAAAGGCGTCGAATCAGAAACAACTATTTTTATTTTGCTCGGTCAAATCATGCATAATCAGTGCGTACACGTCCTATCAGATGGGGAACTATCGTGGTTTTCATGACGTCGCGTGACAGACAGGTTGAGGCTGAAGTTGAAGTTTATTCATATGCAAAACTTAGGAACATAGATGTAATATACAGACGAGAACCCCAAAGTATTAATGCTGAAAACGGGACCCTCGGTTAGTAACTACAACAGAATTGTAAAATTGTTGGCAGTATAACAGTCGATAGCATAAGAGTATATTAGTTGTAAGAAAAGCAAAGAACGATAAAGAAAGAAAACCCAACAAACAATGCTCTAATCGATGTAGTGTAACAGAAATAACAGCGGAAGTGACAATAATTATACAATTTTTAAAGACAGAAGAGGAAAAAGAAGAACGAACAAAGAGAAAAAATATGTGGCGCTTGAACACTGCTAAAAAAAAAGAACAGGTGACACTTAACAGGTGATCTCCGCAAGAACAGGTGATCTCCGCAAAGTTCGGGAATTTATATCTCAAAACTGATGTCGTCCTGAGAATTCGTTCCAAGTGGATTCGCCTTGCGAAGTCCTCTGCCAGAATTTGTAAATTGCAGCATGGGTCATAAGATAATTAGCTAAAAAGTTTATTAGTGAATTCTTGTTAACTGGTCTATTTTGTATTTCAACTTTTTGTGCAAGTAGAGTCCACCGCTTTGAGTAGACCGGCTCAAGCCGTAAACTAGAATTGAGCTGCCCTGTCACAGGCAACCTTTAAAAAATTTTGAAAGTGTTCGCTGAAACACCCTGTTTATGCCCAGCATAGGCAACGGCTACGCTTCAAACTGAGGACTGTGCTGCAATCGTACATTGTCACTTGTGATGATATTTGGACGATGGTCAGTTAGTGGCCTTGAAAGGGGATGTTTCAATGCAGTGAAATACTTTTTTTATAAGTACGGACATGTGCTCGAAATACTATAGGGACGATCTTATGCAGTGATCGCGATTGTTAGCGACGTCTCGGTATTTCTTTTTTCTTTCTTTCTCGTAGGTTTTAGTGCTTTCGCGTTCTAAAATGTCCTTTCTATATTACCACAATTTTTTACTTTCATTCATGTTTACAGCAAATTTGTTTACGCATATAAGTGAAATGAAGTCACCGTAGCTTTAGTGCATCCAACTTGTCCAGTTATACCTCATTTGATCCTGCCTGCCTATGTCAATAATATTTTTATATGATACCATTGGCGGGGTATGTATGTAAGTATGTATGTATGTATGTATGTATGTATGTATGTATGTATGTATGTATGTATGTATGTATGTATGTATGTATGTATGTATGTATGTATGTATGTATGTATGTATGTATGTATGTGTCAGCGGTAGCTCTCGTAGATGATTCGTTATGAACGAGGTGTCACTCTTGATGTAGCTCCAGCAGTCTTTGTTACGAACGGCTTCTCAAACGTGTTTAACTCTTCCTTTAGCCAAGGAAATCAAATTGTGGTAGTTAGCATCCCAGGGGAGCACACAGGTTCTGAGGGACGCCGTAGTGTGAGGCTCATGATTAAATTTGACCAGCTGGCATTTTTCAGCGCACACCTAAATCTAAGTACGCAAGCATTCTTGCACTCCACCCCATCGGAATGCGGCGGGAGTTGAACCCGCGACCCCATGCTCAGCAGCGGAACGTCATAACCACCGAGCCTCAAACAGCGACAGGTCTTTCGTTGTGAACGCGCGCCAGTGTGGTAACTTCACAGCCTCGTTCAAAATAAAACGATTCGATTCAAATTCTGTTCCAATTATGTGTCAAAACAATTCCTTCAGTGCTCACTCGGTGCAGCGGATGGCAAAAGAATGGAACAGAACTGAGGGTAAAGGATGGTGAACGCACGGGAGCAGTACGTCTTCACTGCTAAGCCCCACGCAGATGCCTACCAACCCTTAATTCGTATCGCTTCTACATGTGCACACAGGAACCACTACTCCGATGATAATAATATAGACTCTTGCCATTGACCGGATTCCCAAAGAGCGACAGCCGTTGAAGGCCATGCGCGTAAGGTTTCGATTGCGCATGAAGCCGCCCAATGTGGCCAAAAACTGCCATCTCTTCGTTCCTTACAGGCACTCGCTTGGCCTTGTATATATATGCATATACGAAGATACAATATCTTGCTTTTCTTTTTTTGAGCGTACGCATGTATGACATGCTAGGTTTTGATTTTAGTTCGTCTTTCCAAAGCTCCAGTCGCTTGCGGCAATTTCGCGAACAGCTTAGCCCGAGACCACCGGACTGAAAGTTTAATAAGGGGAGGGCCGTGAGAGAAAAAAAACGTTGAGAGAGAGAGGGGGAGTAGGGAGCGAATAATGCGAAACATTAACGACGGGACGCTTCTGCGTGCGTCGGTTTTTCTCTGCACATGTGAAACTATAACTGCCTTTGCTATACCTTTTTTTTCCCTCCCCTTTTCATCTTCGTAGATATGTGATTATGCGTGCCAGCTTTAGTCTGAAACTACTGCGCAAGCTTTTCCCTTCAACGAATCTCGAGCAAGCCCACCCTCTAGCGCGAAGACCAAAGAAAATGAAAACTGGCTCTCATAAATGCGTAAACGCAAAGACAGGAAGACCTAAGCCACCTAAGCGTTTGGCTGATGGAGAATAAACTTTCAGTAGCTCTGAGAAAACTTCTCGGCACCGTTTTGAATTTTACGATCGCGAGAAAGTATCGTATCGACCAGTGGCGGGCACACGTAGGCAAGCATGCACTCTGCCGTTGTGGTTTGCGGCGCATCATTTGAGCCCGGTTTGCAAAGCCTCGATAGCAGCGTGAACTACGCCGCGAGGCGATCACCGAGAGCGCGATCTGAAGAGCGGCGACTGCAGACCCCGCGCAAGAGATAAGAAGACAGATAAAATATTGATTCGCTGTGTTTACTTATTCTGATCCAAGTATCAACCTTTGACGCGCAAGGCATCAAGATGAGGCACTTACCGATTGAAAAGGAAAGAAAGAAAAAAGAGATTGAGTACCTTTGAGCAACGTGTTGTGCTGCCGCAGCACTTATGGCACGAAGAGGACTATAGAAGAGAGACTCAAATGGAGCGCAATGTCGCCTTTCGAAATGTGCAAAGCTGATTGTTTCCCCGCAATACATAACTGCCCAGAATGCGGCGGTCAAGGCATCGTTAAAATTATTGTTACTGTACAGCTGGTGCGTTATTATTGCTTTTGTGCGTTTGTTCACACTTTAGTCAGAGCATGAGAGCAACAAAAATGCGCTCGAGCTGCTCAGTAATCATCATTGTAACAAATGAGCTTGTCTGCGTATCTTGGGAAAACTCGCATTGCGGGAAAGCCACACCGACACCTTTCGAAGGGGCGCTTTTTGCAACTTTTCAGAAAGTACGACGAGGACGACTAGGAGCCATAGACTGTTCCTCGAGCCGGACCATGCTGGCATCGTCACCAATCAGTCGCCTCGGTGGGCAGAGGTTCAACGCCGTTTCATAACCGTTGCAATTCAACTGTTGGCCACGTTAGTTCCATTGTTCTTTTTGTGTGTGTGTATGATCGGCTTGATTCTCGCAACTATGCCCCAGTTTCAACAACATGTAGCACGCCAACGCACAGAATATGCGCGGCTGATCTACGGGTCCTGCATGCGACGTTGCGATCGCCAGAAATTATGTACGTCGGAATAGAGTCTGCGCTTGCTATTTCCTTGTGGAAAGTTTTGCGCACACTGAACGAAGACAACAAGGACACAAAGGCTTGTTGTTTCTTGTTGTCTTCGTACAGTGTGTTCAAAGCGTTTCACAATGAAGTCAAACCAACTAGCCCGCCTTTCAGTCATATTGTTGCCATTTCCATTGTGATGTTTGTGCTTGTAGTTTCGTAAACGTCGTCTGAACAACTCTCAGGCCGGGATCGTAATAATAATAATAATAATAATAATAATAATAATAATAATAATAATAATAATAATAATAATAATTAGGATGATGATGATGATGATGATGCTGATGATGATGATGATGATGATGATGATGATGATGATGATGATGATGATGATGATGATGATGATGATGATGATGATGATGATGATGATGATGATGATGATGATAGGGCCGGGAATAAAAGCAACAATCCCCTTGACGTAGTCCCCACTCACAATAGATATGAAATGATTGATATATTCGAATCATATATATGTGTATACATATATATATATATATATATATATATATATATATATATATATATATATATATATATATATATATATATATATATATATATATATATATATATATATACGAAGCAGGGCCCATATTCACAAAACAATGTTAACCCACTACGGTGGCTTTGCAGCTGCTGTGGTGTTGCGCTGCTAAGTACGATCGCGGTCACGGGATCAAATCCCGGCCGCGGCAGCCACATTTCTATGGGGGCGAAGTGCAAAAACGCTCGTGTCCCGTGCGCTGGGGGCACGTTAAAGATCCCCTGCTTGTCAAAACTACTCCGGAGTCCCCCACTACGGCGTGCCTCGTAATCAGATCGTGGTTTTGGCACGTAAAACCCCAGAATTCATTAATTCACAAAAAGATCTTACGCTAGAAATTTTATGAGGAAATTCTGGCCAAGATGGACATACTATCAGCGAAGGCGGCCAGCCGATGGCAAAGAGCACTTACGAAGGAGAAGCTTCGTGAATTCGGCACCAGAATCTCACTGAACGCACGTGCGTTGCAATGCGAACTCCGATGAAGCGGAAGTACAACTTGATGCGCGTGTACACCAACGTTGCAGGCACCGCGGCTTAATTAAGTAATCCGTGCTATGGGGCACGATGTGAGCCCGACTGCACGGCCGCTTGTCAGCGCCCAATCCAAGTATTACCGGCATTTCCCGCTCGCTCGTGGTCCATGTGGTTAAAACGTTCGGCTTGAAAACGCACGGTGCCTCGTTTGATCCCGAGTCGGATACCTCATTTTAGGCCACGTCGCGCCGTACACCTGAATGGAAGTATGACGAACGAATGAACACAATCGGACACATTTCTCCCAGCTCACGACAGCTGTTCGCAGCGAAATGCCGCCACGAAAAAGAAATACATAAAAGGAACCTTGGCCTCGAAAGGAGCCGTAATGTGCTTATCACTATACAGCAACATTTATTCAGAAAAATTGCGAAATGTCTTTACGCTGCGAAATGTCAAAAATGCGGGGGCTCATCCAGGGAAGCAGGGAATATACCGCGTGCCTCCCAATGCCTAATTTTAAGAAAACGATAAAGCTTAATTTTGGACACCCTGTATGATATACAACAGCGGAGTGCACCGGAACATTTGAATGTTTGTTTGTTTTTTCCTTTCTTTAGAGCCGAGGACGTTGATGAGTACGCCGGAAATCCAGCGACAACATAAATAAAGATCTCGCTCAAACCTTTTAAGCGCTCAACGTTTAAAGTGCTCATACGCGCTTTAAAACGTTGGTTGCGCCTGCGCTCGTGTGGGCATATCAGTGCCGCACTATTGAAGGAACCGTGAAACTTGGCTTCTTCTTGGCGACCTTCCACCGTACCGTAAAATTCTAACGCTGCAGCACCACCCGCACGAAAGGAAAAGCTAAACCAGGAAATAAAAATTAGATTTAAAAAAAAACACCCTAAAACGGGGCGATTCTCCGCGAGGAGCCGTTCATTCGTCTGAGCGAGCGCGACGCGTGCGCTTTCAGAGAAGCCACAAAGAATCAGCAGGCGCTCCCCAAAGGCGCGCTCAGCTGCGAATGGCGAGGCGACAGACTCGCTCTTCCGTTCGCTGCCGCTTACCCGGACTGTGAAGAGCAGTCGTGGGAACTCTCGCATTTCGCCGCATGTCGCTGTCGCGTTTGTCTCCTTTTCTCGGCGCGCGGCTCCCGTCTCTGTCCGCTCGCTTGCCTTTCAAGTTTGCATAATCGGTGCGCGCACGGCGCGGCTCGTCATGCAGCCGCGCCGCGTTGCTGCCTGCAGCGCCGGCGGGAACGCTGGGAAAATATTGTCGTTCCATTAGAGCGGCAGTGCTGCAGGAGCGCAGCTCCCCGCCTCCCTGGCGCCTCACGGCCAGCAGTGCGCGGGCATCCCTCGCGGCAGCGTGTCTTGACGATCGTAAATCACGAGGCGCCATCGACCGCGGGCCAATCAACTGCGTACGTGACCAGACAGCTAATCAGACCGAGTCGGTGCGTAATTAATGCTCGCGAGAGTGGCGCCTTGACGCATCTCGTCACAGCGGTTGCACCGGTGGCGTAGATGGAATGCATCGTCAGGCTCGCTACAAAAACTGGCCGCTCCAGTGGCGGCGAATTTTGCTGGTTTTGTTCGCTTTCTGCTTTTCCGGAAAAATTTGCGTTTTCTACGAAGCATGTTAGCGAAATAAGAAACGCTGAACGCATGCTCTGTAGACTGACTTTCTCGCTTTATTTTTTGGTATCCATGAAAAAAAAGCAGGGGGGGGGGGGGCGGAACCCGCCTCGCGATGACTGTCGACGGTAATGCGTTTATCATTGAATCAATATAGCGACACAGCGCATTGCTACCATCGAAACGAGGTATGTATGAGGCGTGTACTGCAGAGGGGCTTCTCTGTCTCGCACCTGGACACGCTGTGGTGGCACCACCAAGAAGTCTGCGCGTGTCTTAATATATATGCAGATAAGAGTGTCCGAATGTATATCAAGCTGGTTCGATTCCGCCGAGTACGGGAGAAATTGTGTAGGATTTTTTTTTATATTGAAAAGCGGTACATACCCAGTGGAACATACCCAGTAATCGAAGTTGGTGTCAAAGAGGTTCACTGAACCTCTTTGACACCTCTTTGGCACATATCATGCGTCACATACTCAATGATCCAAGTTGGTCCAATGGTTGATTTCGAGCACTGTTCCCTCAGCACAGCGGCCCGATGCTCTGCCCAATAGACCATGAACTACCCAGTGACGTTGGAAGAAAAATGGTTAGAGACAAGCAATACATCCCGAAAGTGCGTGAAGTATCCTAAGAATGCTAATGTCATTAAAAATTGTGGCTAAACGTGCGCTATAAACCGTTTGGCACCGGCTCGCGAGCGCTTGTCTTGACACAGACAGAAAAACAATTTGGCTTGTAAGGACGCGCTGCACTATAGTTGCTCGAAAACGTCTGTTAATCTTACCTAATTACGCGTGCGATGCTCGCACGCGTAATGCGAAGACGTGGGATCGTTCCCCACCTGCGGCAAGTTGTTTTTTCATCCACTTGCATTTCCATTAATTTATCATTTCTTTAATTCAATTAGTAAGTACAAGTGACTTCCCATATGTTGTCCTTGGTGTCATTGTTTGTTGGCTTCTTATGATACGATTAGTAGAAATCGGGCCCCTCGGTTAACCCCCTTTCTTCTCCTTGATTAGTAGGTATTAGATTAGTATTAGATTAGTAGTTAATAGGGCTTTCGTGCGCTGCAGATTTTATGATAGGCCCGTTTGTAGACAACATAGATACTTTCAGGTAGGATCATGATCAATAAACCAGTCCTATAGATCCAGAAAGTAAAGCGCGAGTAAGCTGAGGCAAGTTCGATCCTTGCGATATCATGGACGATATTAAGTTGCATCTCAACAGGAAATCTAATAAAGGCCTGAAATATGTCAGCAGAAAGAAAATAGAATTTCTATAGCGTCTTTATAAGAGACCTTGTCTTGTCCATGTTCGCAACAGTGAGGGCGACCGCTTTACACATTTGGCGCATCATTTTCAACTGGCCGTAAATAGCCCGAGCGGCTTGCCTATCACGTTAAAGTAACCGAACCTATCAACCAAACCACCCGCCACATCGAAGGTACCTATATCCGTGTAATTAAAAAATCTTAATCGGCCTCTTTGCCATGCGACGACTGCTTGAACGCTTATTCGCGGACTGCGCTCTCGGAAGTCCATCAGTCTCTAGAATATATGTCAAGGCCAGCTTTTCTGGAGTACTTGCGTTCCTAGAATATTGACTTTCGGGCGCAAACAAATTACATTCACGCAATATGCCAAAACGCGGTTCTCTGCCTATGCTAACATTGCATCTAGTGCCCTTCACACGATAGAGGCGGCTCCCTAACATCGCCCTTAAACACACCTTACTACATATCGGAATCGGAAATGATTCATCACATGATGGACGTTTGTTGTCGAAAGTTCTGCAGCTCAAACAGAGGAAAATACAAACACTCCAATGCTTTCAGTCAGTAACTTAAGCAAGCTGCATATTTTAGCCATGTCAAAATACATTGCAAGGGTGTTCGTCTGCAGGAGGAGGAGGAGACTGTTGTAGGCTGTAGGTGGATCTAGCTTGTTTGTCCACACTAGTTCATCGAATATTCGCGACACATGCCGGAGCGTACAGGTGAATTCCGCTCATGTCTATACGCAGCCTGGTGCATTATCGACTTGCATCACTTCGCACGACACAAAACATTTCCAAATAGCGTCAACCGTATGCCAGAATAATTTTGCCTCCCGACCCTTCGCTGAAGCTGCAAATGCCACGAGGCCGCTCCCCATTCGATGCAACATTGCTGCGTCGCTTGTGGCTGGCCGTGGGCGTGGCGTACACGAAGGATTATTCATTGCTCGTCAGAATGGGTACAGGATCTGTTGTTGTGGCCGCGGCTGTGGGTGTGAGGAGTACCTCGAGCATATTTGCATCTGTCGCCGCTTGAAACGACCAACGCCTTCTGTTCCAGATCATATTAGACCACTTGGCCTCGACAACAATGTCGATGTTATAAAATCCTTGGACCATGGCAGTACGTTTAACTAAGCTAAACGTGCAGCTAATTGTGTGGCCTCAGTTGATTTATGGTGTTTTTGGTATTACTGCGGGTGCACGGAGTTTTAATATACAACTCCGTCGTTCCATCCATCTATCCCCATTTCTCAGTGCACGGTAGCAACCCGCACGTGTCGTCTGTTTGACCACCCTTATTCTGATTACAACGAAGGCGCCAAATAAAACCACGGACGAAGGAAGGTGACACGGGACGACCACGTAGGCGCCCTAACAACTGAGCGTTTTATTTCTTGACACAGGAATAAATAGCTGTGGCCAAGAATCAAAACAACAAGAAAGACCGTGCCGTCATCTGCATCGCACAACGAAAACACGATACAGAACAGCTTTTAGGCTCCCGAGATAGGCCAGTTCCATTATCAATAGAGAGACTCGGGGTTCAATGATACAAGCATCACCAGGCTTCTTGATCTCAAGCGCTTCCAATATCTCCCTTGTCAGTTGATCATCTTCTGTTCAAAACACAGGTTCTATTAAAATCTGTAATGCACTTGTGAGCCTTACAATGAGCACTAATGTTACCGAAGAGCTGGTTTTCCATCTTATATCGATGCTCATACAATCTGTCATTCCTACATCTGCCCGTTTGGTCTACATATGATGAAACACACGACATGGGAACCGAATAAACTACTTTCTTTACATATCCGAC